>NC_133652.1:277056257-277350099 GCF_009905375.1 Apium graveolens | reverse complement strand
CAAGGTCACTTTGTACACTTGAACATCATATGTTATTAGTAGAAGTGCAAATAATACCAATATTATAACTTATGCTAGTTCACTTTGTATATATTATTAATAGAAGTGCAAATGGTACTAATAGTATAACTTGCTTTTATTCTCCATATGATATATTTTACACCTCAATCTAGTTCTTAGGTCAGATTTAACAAAAAATAAAAGAAAAATATTTCTTAGGTTCATGTCTATAAATGATAACATAATTACATAAAACATGACTCCTTCATGGAAAATTTCGAAACACTTCATCATATAATTATGAAACTATACACAGAGATATCTCTTCAATTCCGTTAAGTACTCATAAGCCATATGTACATAGGACACAAATAATTTGAATCTGTTGGGCTAACATAATACATGGGTTGAGTTGTTGTATTGTAAATAGAAGTGAATGTACTATGATGATTTCATAATATTTTTTGTAAGTTCTATAGGATGATGATATAACTTTAATTCCTCTTAAACTTGAACATCATATATTATTAATAGAAGTGCAAATGATACCAATATTATAACTTAGGCTAGTTCACTTTGTATATATTATTAATAGAAGTGCAAATGGTACTAAGAGTATAATTTTTTTTATTCTACATATGATAAATACCTTACACCACAATCTAATTCTTAGGTCAGATTTAAAAATAAATAAAAGAAAATAATTGCATAGGTTCATGTCTATAAATGATAATAAAATTACATAAAACACGACTTCATCATGGAAAATTCGAAACACTTCATATAATTATTAAAGTGTACACAGAGATCTCTCTTCAATTCCCTTAAATACTCATAAGTCATGTACATAGAACACAAAAATTGCATTGTTGCACTAACATAATCGATGGGTTGACATTGTTGTATTGTCTTAAATAGAATTGAATGTACTATGATGATGTCATAATATTTTTTGTAAGTTGGCTTAGAATGATGATATAACTTTAATTAGCTCTTCCTAACAAAAAAACTTTTATTGCCCTTATCCTTTAACAAGATTTATCAATCTAGATTTTCCAGCTATGGAAGATAGTACATTAATTTAGTCAGACCACAAAATTCAAAATCACTAAACTACAAATTTTCAAATATGGTCAGTGTCCTATTAAGTTATCCATGATCATATTTGTTCTAACTTGTGTGGCTATCAAGCCTCTCTGTATTGAAAGAAATGAACTAACAAATCTCATGCTCTTTATTGAAAGAAATGAACTAACAAATCTTGTGACGCTAGGCCTTACCATATCTCTTTTTTTATAAATTTTCTCATTAAAGTTTAGGTCTTGTGATGTGCATTAATAAAAATGGTGAGGGTCTTTGTTCCTTCAAATATTCCTTCAAATTTTGGAATTTTACCCGAAAAAGAGAAAAAAAATATGCACATACAACTTGAAAAACTGCAGCATGGACGCATTTAAAAACTACAAAAACACTTGTAAAATCTGCTAAAAACAGAAATTTTGCAGCATGAACATGTAAAAATATGCTGAAAAAACAACAGCATAAAGCCGTTAAAAACTACTGAAAAACTGTTGCATAGATATATAAACCTACTGAAAAATAGAAAAATGTAGTCTGAGCATGTAAAAATCTGTTAAAATAGCAGCAGAAAACTGTTAAACTTACCAGAAAAAACTGCCGCATAAGTACATTAAAACTAGTGTGTTGTTGAGCGATGATGACATCTCATTGATCATATGTATAGTAATACTAAAGTCAAAAATACAAGCGGATGTAAACGTACATGATGTTAGATAAACCCAATATGAGATTCTATATGTCTGTTGTGTCATAAGTAATTCTCACAATAATAACGATGTAATGGTCCTTAGACTTGAAATCCTCATATTTCTATATGAGAGTTAATGTACTTTGATCATATTAAAAGTTACATTTGACTGAGTAATAATGGAGAAGCAACAATTTGGAGGATAACTCAACTAACTTGAAAAAATAGATCTTCACTAAGCTTTCAAGATTCAGCTCTGGACTTGTAAATAATTATATCTTATACCTTCTGCATCTTCTCTAAATTTTCAGCTTCAGCAGAGAACTGGTTCTTCTCTCCTTTAAATAATGTTGCAGATAGACACGTCTTTCCAAATTCTGTCTTCAATCTTCAGATCTTCTCATAGAGCATATAGAAAAAAAATTGGAACTCAAAAATTATCTCTCCCCTAAGATGAAGAACCTCCCCCTAGTACAATAAAGGTGAAAACTCTCCTCCAAAGTATAAGAAAAACTATTTTTCTGTAAAATATCTTAATCTTCTATAATCTATCCCCTTGGTTGGGAATCGTTAACGTGTAGCCGTCGTATTCCCTGATTTTCTTGAAACTGTTTTTGTGCATAACTTTTGGACTTAAGAACCTACTTCTATGAACTCACCACTGCCATACACTCACCACTTCCATATTTATATAGGCTATGTTTTATGCTTCTTTTTTATATATAGATCGCTTTAATCGGATTTACGGTTTAGGACAAACGACTGTTTAAAGTAACTGAGTTTCGCGAGCGAACCCCTACCTCGAGTAATAGTTGTAATATTTTTATTTCAGGAGTGTTACATAATTGGTTCAGTCTTGATGTGACTAATCAATATTGGTGCACTTGTCATATATTTGATCATGTGATCTTAACTCAGATTGCCTTATTTCCATCATCCTAGTTTAGAATAGTTATTACCCTCTCTATGTATCGGACTTATAACAAGATGAAATGTTCTAATCTAATGAGATCTGAATAGACAGAAATGTTAAAGGGAAGAGAAGGCATAATCATCTGAGACATCCTTCATGAATACTTATAGAGGTAAGTAAAGGTAAACTTCTTTTATCTTAAGATGATAAGCTCATGAATCACTCTGATGTTGATCTCTAAATTCTCTGATATTGTACTTTGGAAATTTGTGATCTTCAACCCTCGATAGTTTTAGGAACTGACTATGAGCCTATCAAACCCTATAGGTTCTTATCCAAGTCATTGAACCAAACACTTCCCAAACAACATCCTTTACTTTGCTCTGATATATTCACCATATTTTGTTCTAATACATATAATTTTTCTTGAGATATCAACTTGGTGGTCAGAGAAATTAACCATTTGATTTTGGAGTTGTGTTGAGAATGAGGGAGATAGTGCCAAGAAGCACCACATAAGGAAGGAGTGGTCAACCCTACAGTTCTATCTCTCACAAAGTAGTGGAGTATCTAAACCTTGAGACATCTGTAAGCCCATCTGTATTCTCTCGAAAGGATATAGATCTGAAAAGGCACATAAACTGTTACTAGGTGCATTCAACCAACAGAATGTTATCTATTGAAATTCGTCTATCAGCCAGGACATATGAATGAGAGTCACTACCCTTTGATCTAAATATTTCCTATGTACATGTGAGATTCACACACTAGGAAGTTTTTAATGAAGCAATTGTTGTTAAACCATATCAAGGTCACTAACAATAACTGGATATTAATCCTTAGATCCTGGCCCTCAAAGTCTTATACTTTGATCTTTGGATTAGTTATGATTCTGTACCTTAGTGGTTCATCGAATCTGATAAGTCTTCACATACTTTAGAAAATATCTTTGATCCCTAATGGCATATCACTGGTCATTGATTATATTCCCAGAATTCAAATATGGCAACGATTTTAACTTTAGTCAAAATTATAACTTGTAAATAAGGACTCAGATATTGAGGGATATTAGGAATTCTACCACTTAAAATATTTCTAATTTCTGCTCTCAGAAGGAACATTTTTGAATCTCTTGACTGAGAGTTTCCATCCTTGAAGGTGAAAGGCAACTTTTCTGTAAAAAGGATTTTCTTGCAGGTACACTTAGGAGGCGTTTGGATGCACGATGGGAATGGGAATCGGGAATGGGAATTGAGGGGATGGGAATGGGGGTTAATGGGAATGGGAATGAAATGGAAACCCAAGGGGTATGGTGGGTTTGATTTACCCACCAAGAGGGAATGGAGTTCCCATTCCCCGCCACTAAATTGGTAATCCAAACACTATCACTTGGGTTTAAGGTTCCGATTCCCGTTAAACGGGCACATTAACCATCAACCAAACACCCCCTTAGATGTTTGGAGCTCTAAGTGAGTGACACACAGTGAGACTGAGTGAAAAACAATTGAGTTGAGAGTGGAGTGAAATATATTGTGAGATCACTAAACAGAAAACATGCAGTTTCAAGGTGAGGAAAAGGGTTATACTTTATAATTTCTTCACTTGGTTGTGCGGTCCTATTCCCTATTCTGATACATTTTAAAAAATTACTCAACTAAGGGGGAGAGATTATAGAGATATTTTAGAGATTATACTGAAAAATAGTTTTCCATATTCTAAGGAGGAGAGTTTTCACCTTTATTGTACTAAGGAAGAGGTTCTTCATATTAGGGGAGAGATTATTGGTTCTGAGTTCCAAAATATTTTATATATGCTCTATGGGAAGATCTGAAGATTGAAGACAATATTTGGAAAACGTATTTATCTACAACTTTATATAAGGGAGAGAAGAATTAGTTCTCTGCTAAAGCCGAAGGTTTATAGAAAATGCAGAACATATAAGATAGTATTATTTACAAGTCCATAACTAAATGTTGGAAGCTTAGGGAAGATCTATTTTTGGAGTTAGTTGATTTATCCTCCAAACTGTTACTTCTCCGTTATTATTTGAGCGTTAGGTGTAAAAGTCAAATTGGGGGAGATTGTTGAGCAAGATTAAAGTTGTATGCATAACTCAACAATGTTGGTTTGGATAACTCATCATAGAACAAAGGACTTGCAAATAATCTATGTTCCACTGAGATCAGTAAAGATTGAAGATTAGGTATCGACACATATGGTTCTTAGAATTGTAGTGAAGAAGTCGTCAACAGAAGTCCGGGTGTAGTTCATTAATATGTTCAAGCAACAGAGGAATAAGATTGAAGATATTCGAAGCAGTTCTTAGGATTAGTATGAAGACATCAAGGAATCTTAGTGAAGTTGGTTATATATGGTAGAAGACTGAACAATATTTTGAAAAGACTATAGTACGAAGACATTAGAGGGAAATTATTCATCTGTGAACCAGACCATTACACTAGGCGTCAGTGATACGTGATGGGAAACCAAGTACTATCATTAGAAGAACTTTAAGTAAGGATTTTTATCTAAATATGAAGGATATATGCTTTATATGAAGGCTCGGAGAGAAGCCGTGAAGATGGAAAAGTTAAAGGGTTAAAGTGCTCTACAAAAACTAAGTGAAAGTGATCACTACCTTATAGTAGGAGTCACCAAAGCTACTCTTTTACCTAGTAGGAGCCACTACCTTATCATATGGCTCAAAAACTAAGTACTTGAAGTTTTATTGACCTAGTATGAGGCACAGGGAACAAATGAGATCAAAAACTAAGTCAGAAGTGCACCTTGTTCACTATAGGCATCACTACCTTCTTCATTGGCCCCTTAGAGGTGCCACCAACTCCAGAAACTAAATAAAGGAGTCCCTATGCACCCTCTAGGCACCACTCCTTCCTATGGTACCCTTGTAGGTGCCACCTACAGCTTGTCCACTCAGAAACTAAGTTAAAACTCTATATTGTACCCTGTATGAGCCACCACCCTCTCCTACTTACCTATAGGCACCACATGCATCAAAGGCATTGGACTACTTTAGGTGCCACCAAGTCTTGTACAACACCTAGGAGGCGCCACTTGAATATTTGAGCAAGAAACTAAGTGGTAGTTATCCTTCTTAGGCACCACTTGCTCAAGGGAATAGTACAAAGCACATGTTGGACAAAAATGGAAGTTGCTGTCATTTTAAATACTTAGATATAATTAATCTATGTATGCTTTCTTCCTCTCCAAGCTAGTACTCTACCTACCAGCCTATATAATTAAAAAGATGCAGGTTAGAATTGTATCTCTCGACGGGTGAATAGTGTGAAGCTCTTGCAAACTATTCTCAGCACACAAAAACATTAATTTGACAAGGAGAGCTCATACCCAATTGATTATTCACCATTAAGGTCTTACACATTTAGATACACTCATCATTTATAGTTTCTTTGATTTTTTTGATTATCATTTGATAAGAGCTGTAGGTTTTTAGAGTGATAGAAAGATTCCATTATTTTGATAGCTTACAAATTTGTATTGGATCTTTCTTTTTGTAACATTGAATATATATTCCAAAGTCTAAGAAAACCTTTGTGGTTTAATTTCTTTATATAAGAATTATTTCGTGAAATCTCTTGTTTTTTTATTTTATTTTAAAGTTTCATTTTCCGTTGCATTTTAGTTTTAAAATGAAGAACATATATTCACCCCTCCCCAGTATGTACCTAGTGGACCTAACACTGTCTATTTTGTATCCTGTAAAATCAGCATCTAAATATCTTATTAGCTTAAAGTCTGAATCACTAGGATACCACAAACCAAGATTCATGGTTCCTTTGAGATATTTGGAAATTCTTTTTACAGCTATCAGATGTAGTTTTCTTGGATTAGCTTGGAACTTTCCACATAGACAGGTAGCATACATGATATCAGGCCTATTTACAATAAAATATGAGTGAGCCAAACTTAGCTCTATAGTTAATTATATCAACTGATGAACTAGTATTTAAATCTAACTTGATTGTAGTGGCCATGAGAGTTGTAGTAGTTGAGCTGTCTTGCATTCCAAACCTTTTCGGCAAATTTTTTATATATTTAGATTGACTAATGAAGATCCCTTCTTCACTCTTCTTGACTTGTAACCCCAGAAAATAACTCAATTCTCCCATCATACTCATCTAATATCTAGACTGCATCAGCTTAGCAAACCTCTCAGATAATTTATCATTAGTAGAGCCAAAAATGATTTCATCAACATATATCTGAACTAATAACAAGTCCTTACCACTGTCCAGTAAAAACTGTGCAAGTGTTTTATACTAGGCTCTTGAAGTTTGCTTTAGTTCATAGAGTGTTTAATCCAATCTGTAGACATGATTTGGATATTTTAGACTAATTAATATTGAATGTTGTTCAACATAAACTTTTTCGTCAATTTCACCATTGAGAAATGCACTTTTTACATCTATTTGGAACACTTTAAACTTCATGTGAGCAGCATAGGCCAAAAAGATTCTTATGGGCTCTAGTCTTGCACCAGGAGCAAAAGTCTCATCATAGTCAATTCCTTCTTATTGAGAGTTCCCTTTGTAAATAGCCTTGCTTTATATCTTGTAATGATACACTCACTATTAGTTTTGTTTCGAACACCCATTTAGTATTAACCACTTATATGTTATTTGGCCTTGGCATTAGAGTCCATACTTTGTTCCTTTCAAATTCATTGAGCTCATCTTGCATTGTTAGGACCCAATCAGCATCTAGAAGAGCTTCATCCACTTTTTTTGGTTCACTTTGAGATAGAAAAGAATGATAGAGACATTCATTTTGTGTGGCTTTCCTTGTCTTCACACCACTATCAGGATTTCCAATGATTAAGTCATGAGTGTGTGACTTAGTCAATTTTCTTGCAGAAGAAAGTTGGCTTCTTAAAGAAGATCATCCCCCATGATCCATGAAGTCTCTATTACCATCTTGGTGTGTATCATTGTTATTTCTAAAACTCCTCCTAAATCAGTGTTTTTGGAATTATCAGGATTTGTCTCATCAGTATTTGAGAAATTAGAGTCTGATGAAGTGTCTCATGATGTGTCTTCGCCTGTATCACTTGAACTTGACTCCTGATATTGGTCATGTTGATCCTCCTCAACATGTGATTCAGTATTTGTGGAGTTACCACTGGTACAAGTGGTTCATCGGAGTTTAGTGTGATATCAGGATTTTCAGTATAAATGTGTATTAATGTTTGAGATTATATCAGGATTTAACTATTCAGCATATGGTACTTTATTTTCAAATCTCAGTTGTTCATGATCATCTACATCTTTTAGACCTATGATCTTCTTATCATCAAAAGATATATGAATATATTCTATGACTACTCTTGTTCACAGATTATAAACTCTGAAGACTTTTGTTGATAGTGGATATCCAACAAAAATACATTCATCATCTTTTAGGTCAAACTTTGTAAGTTGTTCAGGATGAGTTTTGAGAACAAAGCATTTCCAACCAAAAGTATGAAAGTACTTAAAATTTTGCTTCTTTCCCTTTACCATCTCAAATGGTGTATTTCCCTTCTTTTTTGTCATAGTAACATTCTGTGTAAAGCATGCAATTTGCACAGCCTTAGCCCAAACGTAGGTTGGTAATTTTGCTTCCTCAAGCATGGTCCTTGCGGCTTCTATAAGAGTTATGTTCTTCATTTCTACAACTCCATTTTGTTGTGGAGTTCAAGGGGAAGAAATTTTTTTTGATTTCCTTTTGTTTACAGAATTCTTCCATAGTGTTGTTCTTGAATTCAGTTCCATTATCACTTCAAATTATTTTCATAATATGTGTTGATACTTTTTCCAGTTGCTTCATATGAACAAGAAGAATGGATTGTGTCTTATCCTTTGTGTGCAGAAAAAAACCTATGTGTATCTGGTGTACTCATCAACAATGACAAGTGCATACCTCTTCTTGGCTATATAAATTACATTAACTAGACTAGAAAAATCAATATATAATAAGTGAAATGGTTCAAGAATTGAGAATTTAGTCTTACTCTTAACTGATGATTTCCTTAGCTTGGTCTTCTTGCATGAATCACACAGTCCATCAGAAATAAAACTGAATTGGGCAATCCTCTTACAAGATCTTTCTTCACAGGTTCATTAATATTGTTGAAGTTCAGTTGAGAATGTCTTCTATTCCAATTTCAGTTGCCTTCCACAGTTTCTCTACATAACAAACAAATTATAGACCCATCACTATTTGTGGAAACCCTGGTTTCATATAAGTTACCATGTCTGTAACCAATTATTGCAACATTGCCACTTTAATTGCTGATAATTTCAAAATGCTCATCATTAAAATTCACATGATAACATTGCCACTTAAACTCTAGTGGTAGGGCTTTATTTCCAGTCATATGCCTTGAGCATCCACTGACTAGAGTATTTTCCTGTTACCCTATAATTAGATAAACCATTAGTTAGAATTTTGAAGGACCCGGCCTTTTTTGGATCCTTTGACCATATTAAATTAATTAACATTTGTAGCAGAAGTCTTCATATTACAGTTTATTTAACATTCTTAATATAAGGAGATACAAATACAAAAATAATTTTAATTTTATCCAAGGAGGATTTCAGTTTATAACTATCAGATTTTAAATTTGGCTTAAATGCTGATTTTGAACTCGTCTGACTTACTAATTTAAGTCCATCAGTATTTAAGTCAAACTTAACAGGTTTTAACTTAGTCTTCTTCTTTTTAACCTGTTTATACTAGTTTAAGATTCGCATACCCGCTTTCTTTAACATCTTCACTACTAGGTTTATCTAGATTACCTAATTCTGACCCCCAATAGCCACTTTAAATTATTCTATAAGTTTTTTTTCCTGAATTAGTCCAGAGTTTGATTATTTCCCTTTCTTTAACTAACTCATTCTCAAGATAAGCATGTTTTTCTAACAATTTATCTTTAACATAAACAATCATCTCTTTATTTTTGAATTTCTAGCATGAAAATTAACTCAGCTTCTAGGAAATCATCTCTTTTCTTTAAGTCTGAATTCTCAATTCTGATCCTAGCACTTTCAAGGGTTTGTTCCCTATAACTAACATGCAAGCTTTTAAGAAATAATCTTAACTCATGGATATCATCAGTATCAAAAGATAGAGTTGTTTGAGGTATATTGGTCTCGAGAGCCTAGATTCACTTTCAGCATTTTCTATGAGAGCATAGTTAACACCCTCATCAAATTCTGAAGCATCATCCTAGTTCTTCTTCTTTGTGATCAAGGCTTGCTTCGTTTAGCTTTTAGCTTTCTGCATTCAACTGCAAAATTTCCAACTCCATCACAGTTGTAACACTTGATCTTGGAGTCAACTTTTCCAGATTTGGGCTCTTAATCATCATATTTTATGTAGTTCTTCTTATCAGTGTTTGAAGCACTAGAGCCTTTCCTGGAAAACCTCTTTCCTTTCTTGAAGTCCTTATAAGCCATCCTCTTAAAGATTTTAACCATTAAAGCAGCCATCTGCAAGATCTTCCCATCATCACAATGATCACTTTAAGAGTCGGTAGAGATATCAGAGTTCGATTCATCATCAGTATATATTTGATGACTCGGTATCAAACTTTGCAATCATAGCATTTCCTCTTGAATGACTATTTCTTAAAAACCTTTCCCTTAGATCTTGACCCCTTTCTTTTTCTCTTTTGCTCCATCTCCAGTTCATGAATTTTCAGCATTCCATAGATCTCATCCAGGGGTGTATATTCAAGATCATAGTTGTCTCTTATGGACTTGACCTTCAAGTCCCACTTTTTGGGGAGTGCAAGAAGAAACTTCTTATTTGAGTCTTCTGCATCATACTCTTTGTCTACAAGTGACATATCATTCAAAATTTCTGAAACCTCTCATAGATCTCAGTCAGTAGCTCATCATCTTTTGAGTCAAAATGCTCATACTCTTGTGTGAGTATAGTTTTCCTATTTTTCTTCATAGCAATTGAGCCTTGATACTTAACCTCCAAGGTATCCCATATCTCCTTGGTAGTTTTACATCCAATGAGTCTATTGGATATAACACTATCCAAACTGCTATGCAAGAGATGTCTGTCCTTGGCATCTTTCATGATCGATGCTAGATCTTCAGCAGTGTAGTCCTTCTCTTCTTTATCAACCATCTTTTTAGGCTCACCCGCAACAGAAACATTCAGTTTCTCAGGCTTGTAAGGACCATCATAAATCCTTATCAGATATTCAAGATATGTAGCTTGTGGACACATAGCCATCTTTACTTTACCAATAGGATGTAAATTCACTTTCAGAATGGGAACTCTGATGGTTTTATATATGCTCATATTGTTGATTGATTTGAGTGACTAGTGCTGTGTGTGTTGTTTCTTTTCTACCATGTTTTATTGTTTTATTGGATCTTAATCTTTGTATCAACAACAAGCTCTGATACCAATTATTAGGCCTTTCAGTATACTATAGTGGGGGTGAATATAGTGTATAACAATCAAATTGAAATTAAATCTCAAAGATGAAGAACATCTTTATATTAATGAATAAAAATTGTTTATAAAACTCTCTCAAAGGATGAACAGATATTTTCGAGAGCTGCTTGGTTGCACGAATGATATATCAATATTCGACACATATAATGTTAACCTTATCTATGCTTATATACTGTACAGTTACACAATCAATCTAGTTATTAAGATATACATGAATAAGGAAACCTAATACATATTCAACTGTTGATTGCTACAAATGTGACGCCCTCAATCTCGGGGTTAGGAAATGAGGACTCACACACCTTTAACCTAATAATTAAATAAGCATAAACCCTGATTAACTACTAACAGGATCAACAGGATAAATATGAGACAAGATTACAACTACCAATCATAAAATATAACTTACAACCCCAAAATATTATTAAATAAACAATATCAATTCCGGCTGGGAACCGACAGATAACCCATTGTATCTTTAAATTTCCTTCTAGGCGCGAGCTCACTCAAAAATACCACTACCTGCTCTGGCAACCGGAAGCCCTCAACACGATAGGGACCACCAGGTACGCTCTTACGAGCAGTGCGCCTAAGCCTGGCCATCTTCTTGCTTAACTGCCATGGTTAGATTAAAACAAAACATATGAGTATAAAACTCAGCGAGTACCTGTAAAGCAGTTCTACGATATCAAATTACAATATACTTTACCAAACTCAGGGCATTCTACTTTATTTGTTCTAGGTGGCAGATTTCCAGCTTTTGGGTTAAGGAAAGGGTTTGAAGGAACAATACGGAGCTTTTAAGGAACAAGGCTCAACGTAGGATGAAGCCAACATTCATCACAAATCATTAAAGGATCAGGATAGATCTTTCAAAAGAGGAAAGCAACAGTATTTCATTATACGGAATCAATCATATGATCAATAGATTTAAGAATCAGGGTTCTCGAGCTTTAAGCTTCACATTAACATAATCAACTCTTTTCAAAACAATATAAACCATTACATTTTCAAGAATCAATTTACTGAACAGAAAGTTTCAGTTCGCTTTTAAATAATCATTTAGAACCCTTGATTGGATCACTTTATCTTTCCATTTCATTATAATACGGGTGATCAGCCCGTACCGACCTCCATCCGGTCTTTAAGGTTCCAGTCGGCATAATTTCAGCCTTAAGTTGGACTGGCCCCGCTAGCCTCTTACCATGACTGGACTAGTCCCACTAGCCTCTTACGTCCCAATCCAATCCATCAGGAATTCATTTGGAAAACCTTGAGTTGGAAAAAAAACAAATAGGTTTTCAAAAATCCATTTTTATCATTACCAAGAATATGAAATCATTCAGACTCTCTCGAGTCGAAACTCATTCTTAAGTCAGATTTTAAGAAAAACAAGTTCAGGGAGTGATTCAAGGATAAACAAGGAACAATTCTTAAGAATTCTGAATCAAGGATAACAAGGCCTTTAAGTTAAAAGGATCAACATCTGTCTAGGGATCAATAGGGTGATCAGGAAATAAAGTATCATTAAACAGGGTTCACAAGGATAATCATAGGGTTCAATACGATTCATGGCTTAATAAATAACTTGAACAAAAAGGACAGATTATCAAAGGGTTGAATCAGTAAGCTTATCAATAACAGTTTATCAAGATCAAAGGCAAGGTATCTCAAATCAATATCAGGGTTTCACAAGTTAAACAGTTCAATACTCTACATGGTATGAACAACATTCTCTTTATAATCATTCACACAAGTAATCAGAGTTACTTGCCTAAATTTGCTTTCCTGAAGTTGAACTACTGCCACCTAGTATATCCTTTCCTTTCCTAGCCTGAATGCCCTCACGCTCCGAATCTACAATAAAACCAAAACCTTAATCAGTTTCTCAACTCTCGTTCCCAGAACGATCACTCAATACGATAACTCGATTATATCCTTGACTCGGGTATATGAATATAGCTTATACACATAAGCACATAGCACATTCTTTACTCATAGCCTTATATCACTTTGCATATGCTCGCTAATCTTGACTATTTTCCCAGATCAAATATTTATAACTCGTACAAACACACAATGACATGCACGACTATTACTTATAGCTTTTAACCTTAATTAACTCAATTCCCTTTTCTTTTATCCATAATTCGAACCAAAAACATAATCCAACAAGCAAAATTAAAGATTTTCACACATAAACACTCAATCATTCTATCATCTACCAAAATCATATTTTTGACTTTGAATTTCTTTGGCCTATTCGGCCTTAACCACAAACATAATCAAACCAAAACATGCATCAACAACTCCTCTTTTAAGTCAACATGCATCTTATTACTTTCTAGTTAAACCTTAATCATACCAAAAATCAAGTCACAAAAATCAATTTCTTTTTTTTATTAACGCAAGGTCGAACCATAACCTTCACCATGCATTCCCAAATTTCGCATCTAAACAAATGTACAAGTCCAATTATCATAGAATCTTAGTTAGCATACTTAATTCACAAAAGAACTTAGCCCTTTTTGATACATGCAAACATTAAGAAATTTTATCACCCAATCTTTACTAATTTCCAAGAATAAACATTAACGAGTCATGATCATTACTAAAAATCATTTTTGATCTTTTAAAACCAAGATCCCATTCGGGTTTTTCAAAAAAAACAACACATGAAATGATCTTCTTAATCCTTAATTCACAAATCAACCCATAATCATATATCAAATCAATAACTCATTTTAGAAAACACACATGTAAACTCAACTTCTAAACTTTTGCATCTTTAATCCTACTAATCTCTTAACATCAAACTAAGTTATCATTACAGCCAACAAGAATCAATCTATCAACTTATAATCCACAAAATCATTTGGCCTTTTTATCAAAATACCATATGCAAACACAAATATTTGATTTAAAGATTCTAGAGCTCAGTTTTTAACATCATGGCTCACCACCGGTTCACCGAAGTTCATCACCGGTGGCGGTGGCATCTCGGTGGTACCCCCATTCGGGGGTTTCCAACCATCAACCACCCATTTTCACAAGTAAAGCACACATGCAAACACATATCCTCATTCAAAACACAACCCTTTTGTTTCATGAAAACCGAACTCAAAAACCACCAAACCCAACTTTGATTTTTCTCAAGAACTTGAAAAATAGCTACATGCATGGATGAATACAAGTAGATATCTCTATTTCTCACACAATCATGGTTCTCTACCCGAAAATGAATGAAGAACAAGTGAGAGAGAGTGAAGAGAGAGTGTACCGAGAGAGAAAATCCGAGAGAGAGAGAGAGAGAGGAAGAAATGAGAGAAAAGAGAGAAAGAAGGGAGGGCTCGAAATAAAAAAGAAATAAGAAGGAGGTGGGGTGGGGTGGGGTGGTTTTATATTACCAAGGGAGGGTAATATAGTAATTAGGTTATTCTATGTTTTGATTCCCTTTTTATTCTTAAAAGAAAATAGAGTTGATCTGCAAATACTTCTCTCGGAAAGATGAATTTGTTTTGAATAAAAATCTTTACCACGTAGATCTCAAAATTAGCTTTCCAACCATTACTCATAATAGATTTTCGAGCGAACGGTTGATTTTATATGATTTTTACAAGCTTGTGCTAGTAATAAAACTTTTCCATATAAAAGTCAATTTAAAATGCAACGATCACCAAATAAATCCGTCCATCATTTTTAGAAAGTCTACAGGATTATTACGAAGATAACAAAATAATTCCCATATTTTTATCTTACTTAGATAATTTTATAAAAATGCGCGAAGGTTAAATAAACCTTTATTCAAATCACATAATTCCATTAAATTCATAAAAATGTCAAAGAGCACATAGTCATGCACATAGACAAGCAATCACATATACAATCACATAACGACTCAGGTCTGATCACAGAATTTATTCTTCTTTAATCTTTATCCTTTTTCTACGCGTACTGGGTCACGTTCAGCCTGACGGCCCGACGCTCAGCGTTTCAATTACGCTTCTCATTATCATTATTGATCGACACGTCACTTAGGACGATACACTTTATTTTCACATTCATTTCATTCAATCACACATAATTCACATTTATATTATTTAACTCCTTATTGGGATGGGTTCCGTTCTACCTGACGGCTCGACGACACAGCTTAACTCCTAAGCTGACTCTTTAAATTGGAACATTTTTATTTACGCTCCTATATACTAATATGCAGAAAAGACAATTAATGAGCACTTAGTCACATAATTATAATCACGTCACATAAAGCATACTTTATTCACTTAATTACGTCAGAAAATTCTCAGTCGTCACAATAAATAAGTAAAGTCTTACACTAACATATCTCTCCAAAAATATAGCTCATGATATGTTTAACATGTTTAATTAGGTGTAAATTAGTTATTAAATAATTTATTTATAGCATTTATGTAAATAATCAACACATAGACATTTGTTTTTTAACTAAAATCGATGTCTAATCGATTATAGACATCGGGTATTCACCGATGTCTAGAATAGACATCACCGACATCAACATCGGTTGGGAAATAGCATAGACATCGTCCAAAAAGTGATGCCTATGGACTTTTTTTTGTAGTGACATCTGATGAACTTGAAGTTAAAAATGTTATGCTCAGTGCCATCATTTGTAAATATGGTATTTCATATCCGTAATTAGTCCAGCAAGCAATTAACAAAATTTCAAAAAAATACTGTAAAGGTACATTTTCTCATTAAAGCATACGTCTTGTGATCTGCATAAATAAAAATGGTGAGTGCATTTGTTCCTTCAATTATTCCTTAAAATTTGAGTTCTACCCGAAGAATAAGAGAAAAAAATATTTGTTCATGTAATATCTATAATATCTGCTAAAAATAAATATTTAGAGCATCTACATGTAAAAATATGCTGAAAACAGCAAGAGAAAGCTGTTAAAATCTACCGAAAAATTATTGCATAAATACATTTAAACCCTGCTAAAATAAAAAAAATTCCAGCATAAACATGTAAAAATCTGCTAAAAATAGTAGCAGAAAACAGTTAAAATCTACTAAAAACTGTTGTATAAATACATTTAAAATCTGCTGAAAAATCTAAAAAACTGCAGCAAAAACATGTACAAAACTGTTTAAAAATTGTACCAGAAACTGTTTAATAGTGTACGCAAAAAATGTAAAAAACTAATATATGTCATAACCTGAAACAATTTAAAATGTTGGAGCAAAATTTGCTCATAAAACATATAATAGTCTAAAAGTATAGTGATAAATACATACTCGTTCGAAAATAAGATTCAAAGTATGAGTTTTATAAGATATCCAAAATATGATAGGTTTTTTTTTGCCTTTATTAGTTTGGCAGTAGACATGTTATTTGTATCGTTATGTTATTTGTATCGTTGTGTGTAACTACTTGAATAGTGGTTTTTGCTCCAATTTCATTGATAGACTTATCCACATATTCAAATATATATCTTCATGTGTGTAATTAACTTGAACTTTCAATAGATAATATAAAGCTAGTGCAAAGTTTACAATTCACACTTCATGTTCATATTATTTCATAAGGCCTTCCTTAACTGATATTTACTAGGTGACATGTATTGCGGGCCAAATCTACAAACACCCTCTACAAATTTAGGAAATCCATAATTATTAGTGGTATTAAATGGTACACCAGATTTCTACACCCAACGAGCTAAGTACACCGGTTCTTTCCTTGAACATTGCATCACTAATATTATGTTGTCTCTTCACTTTATGCAATGCAATAGTCGAATCTTTAGACCCTATTAGTCTTGAATATTCATCCAAAGGTCCGATTCATCCAAAGGTCCGAGTAAATATGGTTTTTTACAATAGCTTCCACATCAATTATCTCTACATCATATCCTATGACTTCATCTCTGAATTCTTGAATATGCTTCTTTATATTCCCTTTTTTTCTTTTGGTCACATCTAAAGTTGTCTTGTATATATCAGTCCAAAAGTATATTTTCATTGCAAGATTCCATATTTTCTCTAATACCAGCAATATGTTGTTTCAATAGATTAATACCTTTATAAAATTCACTACCACAAAAATTACACCTTCCTTTATTTGTTTTATCACCGACCATTGTTCCAGATACCCGACAACATCAATAACATTGCCACTAGAATTTGTTGCATCTATAGTTTTTATAGACACTGAATTTATTGCTACGGGTGAACTAACATTTGTAAGTGTTTCCATTATATATAGTATATCACAAACAAAAAAAATAGAATAAGAGCAAAAATAACACATATAACAAAAACCTAAATCATATATTAAAAGGTCCAATACAAATACAGGCATATAAACATCAAAATTCAAAGTTACAAATGCAACACTAGTACCAACATAAGGAATTCATAAGTAGTTAATATACATTACGAGGAGATATTAAATTATATTTTCAAATTCCAATTAAAATATTGAATCTTTGATTTGGTGAGGGCTTCAATCATGAATCAAGATATTAAAATTTGATTTTTAATTTTTAAAAAAAGAGATTAAAGAAGAAAATAACGAGTAAAGTAAAGAGTGTATAGATTACAGAAGAAGCACTGATTAACATTTCTAGCGTTCAACCAGAGTAAGAGTCTTGACTCAAATTACTCGGAGTCGAACTGAGTTTTGATCGAGTTTTAGTATAATCAATTTTCTACCCGAGTCACTAGGCCGAGTTGATAATTTTTACAACACTGTTTTTTATATATTTTATTGCACTTCAGTTAACATATATATAAGAACACCATATATTATCAATAGAAATGCAAATGCTACCATTATTATAAATTCGGCGAGGTCACTTTGTCTATATTTTTAATAGAAGTGCAAATGATACCAATAGTATAACTTCGTATATTCGATAGCTTTTATTCTTGATAAAATAAATACCTTACATCTCAATCTAATTCTTAGGTCAGATTTAAAAAATAATAATAATAATACTTTGGTCATGTCTATAAACTATAACAGAATTATATAAAATAAGATTCCTTCATTGAACATTACTGAACACTTCATCGTATATTTATGAAACTACACAAAGATATCTCTTTAATTCTCTTATGTACTCACCAAGTCATATGTAAAGAGTACATAAATGTTGTTATTGTACTATCTTGAATATATAGAAATGAATTTACTAAGAGGATGCCATTTTTTTAAGTTAGCTATAGGATGATAATATACTTTATTTTCCCTTATCCTTTTAAAGAGATTTATCAATCTTGATTTTTCGCTATGGATGATTGTACATTAATTTGGTCGGGCCAAAAAATTCAAAAGTCACTTAACTATAAATTTTGAAATATGGTCAAGTGTACTAATGAGTATCCATTATCATAATTGTTCTAGCTTGTGTGGCTATCAAGACTCTCACATTGAAATTAAGTATTTTTTCTCCTCCAAAGACAATTCTAGAAATCATGAACCTAATAATGATACCATAAAATATTTCATATATATTACTCTATTATTTTTCCTCTTATAGATTACTATATTTGTTTTGTCTTTTGTGTCTAGTAAATTTATATAATTGCATGAAGACTACTATAATGATCTTTAGATACTTAATATCCCTAAACCTATATACGGGTTCTATAAATCTCTGTAACACCCCCTTCTTTAAAATAAAAAAAGTATTACTTCTAATCCATAAACCTGCAACATATAAATAATATATTTCTAAATAATAATTAAACACTCTAAAAATATTTAAAATAATATTAAATCTTCAAATTTTCTAAACCAATAATATAAATGGTGAAATCTCTAAATAAATAATTAAGTCTAGATAATTATGAAGTTCCAAATTTTCTATCAATGAAATGGGGTAGCTCTTAATTCACACATTCCTAAATCCCCTAAGCAGCCGTCAGAAAAAATTTACTGTTTGAGTCGAACGCCTTGTACGGATTTGGAACACTATTTGTAAAACGGAAAATTTAAATGAATATTTCATAGTTTATAATAAAATAATAATATTAAAATAAGTATGGATAAAATAACGAGGGGCTAGGATATTTCATAACGAGATCAGAAAAGATATAAATACACACACATCATAGGCTACCTAATGCGTGCGAACAAAATGGATGACGTGTATGGCATATACAACGTCACCGTAAATGTAACACCCCAGTCCCACATCGAGGAGATTTGGGACTTCTGTTCAGTTTTTTAAAGCAAAGTACTACTACTATGTGCACCAACAATCATGATCTTTTGGGGGCCTGTGGTGGGCTAGTCGTTACCCAAGTTGGCTGCACTCGGGACAGTATGCTTCGGTTTATTTCGGACTCGGAATCGGGACCGAAAAATGCTCGGGACTTGACCCGGGTTCTCACAGTAATTAAATCAAAAATCAAATTTTGGGTGCACCACGTATCCTGAACAATTATCAAATGGCCAAAGTTCCTCCCAAGAGCTAACAGAAAAATACGCCGTGACAAATCACACTGTCACGGAAAGTGTCATGTCACTAATGTCGCAATGACATGGCTATAGCAGCGGAATTAACTCGGTATACCCTATATGGTCCAAATAAATAATTTTGCAAACTTTAAGAATCGCTTGATTCAGATATTCTAGACAGATATGTAGAACGAATAATTTTAGAATCACTAAAATAAATATTGGAATATTCCAAACAGAATTGAAATATTCACGAATGAAATTAAAATAAAACTCTAGTATTTTGAAGCACGGTATCTAGTTAATGCATATAATTGCATGAAGACTACTATAATGATATTTAGATACTTAATATCCCAAACCCTTTTAGAGCATAATAATCACATGAGCTTTTTTTAACCATTTTAGTGTTATTACACATTGGTGACGATAAAAAATTAACATTTTACATGTATAATATTAATGATAATATATGATATACACGTATGTTGAACTAAAACCTCTAGCTTTTATCTTTTTAAGGTAAGTTGGTACGTTCTTCCCTTGTGGGCATGGATAACAATTTTTGAATTGTTTGAAAAAAAATAACTAGCGAATACTTTGACAAAAGATTAAAGTATCATAATTAGTAAAAATATTGAATATTCAAATTAAATTTCAAAATTTAAAAATTAAAATTCAAGTGTATTAATCAGGATTTTGATAATTTCCTAAAATCTTATATTTTGTAGTGAATTAAGATTTCAACAACCATTAATATGGAAAATATCTAAATAATAATAAATTGTACAATATAAGATCTTTAAATTTATAGAAATTTAAGTGATCTTCATAAATATGTGATTTTATTCTTTGAATTTATATAGATAGAATTTAAGTATGATCTTATATATACTGGAATTAAAAAATTTAGAAACACACACATTAGGACCACCACTCAAACCCTACTTTTGTTTATTGAGAGGACACTACCTCTCTTTGAAGCACACAAGTAACCTCAAAAGAAAATGGCTATTTTTCACTTGCTACCTGTTTGTCTTTTGAGTGCTATCATTAGTGGTCTCGATTTCAATAGTATGATAAATGTTATTGAAATCCTGCAAACTGAAATGTGCCCTCAAACATTTTTATTGGTCCTCCATGAAGTAGATTTCTCCTGTTTCTTTGATTTAGTCAATTGGGATGATAGGTTTTTAACTCTGATGACTCACCTGAATATTATGGGTGTCCCAGATGGAGTGTTTTACATCGTAAGCAGACAACTATGGATCCAAGAAGTTCCTTTCAATGAGGGTTTTCCCATTATTCAACAGACGGGGAACTTAGGACACGGCATGTCACAGTTATTTAACCCTTTGTTTCAATTGGCATATGGTGTTGGAAACCTAGGCGAAGCTTACGTTCATCTTATGTCGTTACTTGGTTCTCAGATTTTCTTATCAAAGTTGGAGTTTCTTTTGCATTCATTAAAATTGGTTAAATTTTCTGTAACCAATATTCTACACATCAATGGTAGGCCTCTGTATAGGAGACACAATTACATGTGTGTTGGGCACCATGTTTGTGTTAGTCAAAATGTGTCTCTCAGTGAAATCAAATACATTCAGTGTAAGGAATGTAAATTGTCCACGGTCCTTTTTTATTTCTTGAACATGTAATCAAAAAGTTATCAAATTCCTAAATTATACATATTTATCGATATTTTCTTAGCTGTATAATGCACGCATTCTTCATTCTAAAATTTTTAATTTCATATCTCATATTAAGCATTATGTAAAAATAATAAATAGTTCGTATTCTAACTATTGCAATAATTTATCACTTTTATTGTGATGATATAATTTAAATATTTAGCCTTACCAAAGAGAAGATTATTTTCATAACTAGAAGATGTAATTTGTACATTTTGTTTTTAATAATACAAAAATATCTACATATGAATTGGATATATTTTAAATAAAAATACTCAAGGTATTAATGTTTATACTTTAAATCATTGATGATTTTATATCGAATTGGCAATTTAAAAAAATGAAACACTAAATTACATATACATAGTCACATTTGACATTTTGCAAAAAATAAAATTATTTTTAGACAAAAATGAGATTCCTTATTCAGGTCAAATCACTTTTTGGTTTCATATTTTAAAATTTTAAAACCCTACACCAATTAAATCAGAAAAGTCTCAAATTTATTGAAATAATATCATATTATATATCACTACAAATTCAAACTCATGATGTCTTCTCTATGGACATTTTTGGTTATTTGAGAGGTTCAAGTTCACGAATCTAGTCTGTCATTTCCTAGTCATGTCATATGACAATCCAAGCATCAATGAATTGAGTGGGCGGTGGAATGAGTTCCACATCTACGGAAGAGGGGAGAAGGGTGTGGTATTTGATAAACAGATGGAACTACATGACTAAGTAGATCCGCGATCGTGTTTGGTTGGCAGGCTTATTTTCAAAGGCTCACGGATTCTGAAGTTGTAACGAACGTGATGGCAGCACTCTGGCGGCCCAGAAATGTTATGGTTCATAGGGAAGTGGGCGTTAACTGGTACATTGATATTTATTTCAATTCTACTGTCAATTAAACATTCAGAGAACTATCGAATGATCTCCATTAACATCAAGCTTGAAGTTGCATTAATATCGATAGTCTCCATCGACGTTTGACAACATCCATTTAATTAATGAGAGACTCCAACAAGATAAGAATATCGACGACTTTAACATTGAATACTACAGAAATATGGGTACAAGTCTACGATTTAAAGTTGGGGTTATGTTTGAGAAGGCGTTTGAAGTTGCAAATATTTAGAGTAAATAAAATACAACTTGAAGAATCTTCTGAGATTTGGATAGAATCCGTTCAATCCTTACTAAAATCTATCATCAAGCTTCGCTATCTCTTGTATACACAAAATATGATAAAACCCTCATAGTTATGTATATATCTAAATGGGCTATTATAAGTGATTTATAAGGTGTATGCAAGTGTTACAAGCCCAACTAAAAGCCGTCAAAATTATGTTTCCATTCAGATTTCAAGTCCTTGAGATATGGATAAAGGCCTTGAGTTTCCCCTTGTGAAAGCCGTAAGATGTTAAGTAAAAGTCTTGCGACACACACTCTTTGTGTAAAGGTCTTGAGATTATAGCCAAGACCTTTAGTTTTCTAAGTGAAATTTTAAAATATCTTTATTTTCTCTACATCAAAGCATTCTTTCTTCATTGTTTATGTTCACTAGTAGTTAAACACCACAATCATCAACATCCACTAATTGAAACATGTATATAAGTAGTAACCTCTCATGTGTACACTTAATATGAATTCGGAATTATTAGCGAATTTTTCTATACTTTGGTGCCTTCTCATCACAAACTTCTTGCTATTTTGATTTTTATAGCTAATGATTTATACTCTCCAATGTACCAAGTAGCAAGCACGACCCAAAATAAAATGGACTACTTTCATGACCAACTCTTAACTATTTTCATTTCTCAAAGTATGTTTCATTTTCCATCGACTAACATAATACTCTTGGAAGAAGTTTGCATAATCATCGAACTCTGTAAGAAGTTATTACAGTTACAATCGTATATCTCCTTTGTGGAAGAAAAAAATTTGACATGTATCTCACTCAGTAATAGTTTGTCTCTAGCAAATATGTTCAAATTCATTACTCTTTAACATGTAAAATTAAGACATGGCAATGTAATTTGAAACCTAATTTTTGTTAATCATTATCTACCGAATAAAATTCCTTGGATGTCCTATTCCATTATTTATTTCAAGAAGAAGCAGATAAAATTCCTTTTCTTCATCTTTTATCCAAAATTATATTGTTATAAATTAACTGTCTATGTAGATACTTGTGATCATTATTATTTATAGTACAAATACAATATACCTTACTACGGTTAAACTAACAAAAGCTCTTTAACATTTTTTATCAAGATTGTAAAAAGCGGAACTCGGGACAATTCAGAATGAGTACTCGGGTTGCAACTCGTATATAATTTTTGAAATTAGTTTTTATATATTAAATATATTTCCTTTAAATTTTATTATAAATGTGCTAAAAGTTGAAATTTATGTAAAAAATATCATTTTTTGTTATATTACTAGCCATATTAAAGTTAAATAAATCATTTGCTTGATAATTTTCTATAGTTTAATCAAAAATAAGTTCTAACATTTGGTCATATTTTTTTAATCTGTAATCACTGTTCATTGACCAGTGATCATACATTACAAAAAAAGAAGAAAATGTTGACGAGTGACCACTGGTGCTTCCATACTTCCAATTTACCATTCATCAAATTAATATTCTCTTCTTCAATGAAAACATCATCATCGTCTTTAGCTATAGACTCAAAATCTTCTTTATGCAATTATCTAATGTCCTTTTACTACCCGTGGCACTAAACTATCATCTTCTAATGTTATTGTAAAATCATCATAGCTCTTCATCATCCTCGCCTTTCAAAATCCATCCTTGAGGTTTACTTGATTTCTTATTTGCAAGTTTTGTATGAAATTATACGTAGGCCATATTATTCAATCTCTGAGCATCCAATCTATTCCCTTTTTTTATATGGCCCTACAAAAAAGATCAAGTGTAATATTATAAGAGTATAAAATATAGAACATTAATAATCAATAATGATTATTGCACAAGTAAAACTTATATAAATGATTACTTACCCCCTTAAAAAGGGCTCCAATTTCTTTCACACACTACAAGAATAATGTCAATAGACATCACACATTAGACATCGGTTAACTTTGCCACTGATGTTAAAAGAAGTATTGACATCACCCCGTGTTTTGGTGATGTCTTTGTTCTTTGTAGACATCGGCTTATAATTAAACCGATGTCTAAAATTCACCAAAAAAAATAAATTTCGCGCCCACCTTTTCTTTCCCCCCTTAGTCAAATTTTCATTCAGTTTTAATTTTAAATTCCCCCATAATCCCAAAATTCTCCCCCCTTAACCAAATTTTGATTCGCCCAAATCAATCTTCAAACACAAAATCAAACCTCTCTCTCTCGAACCTCTCTCGATCGAACCTCTCTTCCCTCACAATCTCTCTGAACTCCGGACATCATCTCACCATCACAATCTCTCGAACCTCTCTCTCTCGAACCTCTCTCTCTAAACCTCTCTTCGCTCTCAATCTATCCGTTAAGCCTCTTTCAGTTAACCTCTCTACTTCGGTAAGTGTTGTATCTATTTGAATCGAACTGGTCTTCTCTGCATGAAGACCGGTTTTAAAAGTTGAGGATTTTTGAATTCAAAACCCTAATTTTGTAAATTTGGATTTTTTTCTAATTCGAAACCCTTATTTTTTTATTAATTTAGTGTCTAAACTTGTTGCTAATACTTTTCTTCTTGTTGTATACAGGACCTAATCTGAGAAAAAGATTTAAAGCTTTAGGTAATTTGGGTGTTCATTTGTATTTTTGTTTGGTTTTTTTATTTTTGTAAATTGTGTAAAGTTAACGGATCCTTTCATCTCTATTGATTACATTGTATTTTTTAACTTTAATACTCATTTTTTTGCTTTAGTTGTGATTTGTGATTTGATTTAGTGTTGTTTATCTAATTTTGCTCGTTATAATACTGATCTATTATTTTATTACGGATATAATTAGGTTTTAAATATTTTGATTTGGTGCTTGGTGCTTGTTATAGATTTATCTCCTTTATTTTATAGACAAGTTATCGAAATTAAGTTGTTTGTATGCGCGCTATACCCGGGTACGAGAAGCTCATGACAGTGTTACTATATAGTTATTGTAAGTTTCTATATGTTCTAGAGTGGATGATTTTCATTTTTACTTATAAAACTGCATAATGGAACTTTAGTAGAAACTAATAAATTGCCTTGTCACTTGAAAGTCTTTGAACACAAGTTTACTCTAACTGTTAAAATTATCTTTAACTTGCAAGTTACTTATAGACGGTTATCGTTGTTATAAGGCTGGATCGGAACTTGAATGCAAGATTGAATGATTATAATAGACATTAATTTTAACGATTGTGTTCTGGTCAAATCTCAGTCAATTGGAAATTGACTGTGTATGCTTACAAGTTGATGTTAGTTTTGCAAGTTAACAACTAAGATTGATCTTCCTTGTTTGCTTTTGCGAAAGTGAAACTGATTATTGTTTGCTTTTTATTATTTGTTGTAGACATATATGTTCAAGTATGACAGTGTCCATGATTCCTGGAAGCATCATGAACTCAAAGTTAAGGATGAGAAGACCCTTTTATTTGGTGAGAAACCTGTTGCTGTCTTTGGTTCAAGGTATGGGTTAAATGATATAATGCTCACAATATTTTTGTTAGTCGTACATATCAGTTCTTTTCAGGTATGTTTTTATGTATTGGCATGAGTATTTTTTGTGGGAAAAGTGTTTTGTACTGGGGAATAGTTTATCCTAGTTAGTACGCAAGTAGTTGATATCCTTTGTGTAAGTACCACTATTTTGGGATCATTGATTTTTTTTTATTTCTAGATGCGGTGCTTTAACAATGCGCCGACTTTGTGTACTTCTGGATGCTGAAAGAATTTACCGTGAACTGTCCACAATACTCGAGGGTGAATCTGACCTGGATTTTGCATCTATAATGGTTCAAGTTGTGAAATGAAAAATCTATAAATTGTCATAGTTATTCGGTGTAATATATACATTTATATGTTATAACTTTTTAGTCCAGTACTCCAGTTTCATTAGCTATGGTGTATATGGTTTTAAACAAAATAAAGTTATGGTAACAATCAGGCAAACCAAACACCACAGTACTTTGATAATATTCCGTGTGAAGTTACCTCCCCTCTACCCAAATATAAACAAATGTAATGGTGTATATTAGAAGGTTTCGGGGTTAATGTCTTAGTGACACAGTTTGGCATTTTTAATTTGTATTGCAGGGTTTGAATTTTATTTTACTTACTTCAACTGAGTTATCACACCTTCGAGATATACTCAAAATATCCTTGGTCAATGCATCTAGAAAAGACTTGTATCTTGCCTGGTGGTGCCATTTCTCTATTTATGTTTTAACTTGTGTTATTATTTTATTGCTTTGACCAATCACTCCACATACGCGGTACTGATGCTCTATGTTATTGGCATTGATATACTTATCTATAGACTTACCATCATGCAAGTTCTGTCATCCAGTCTCTGGTTGAAGAGTATATAAATGTTAAGTTTTTAGTTCAATTGGACAAATGTGGTACTGATACTCTTTGTTTTGGCCAGTATTATTGCTCTGGTCTTTGCTTTATATGTTATTAATGTCTGATGATTATTTCAGGAGTTTGTACTAGGCACAAATCCACAGCGGCTGAATTTCTCTCTAAGAACTATAGGACATGTGGTATGATTCACCAGTATATATACTTAATTCAATCAGCACGGAAAATGAGACTTTATGGGTGATAGAAAGTGAGCTTGCGGGTTGTCTTTTCTTTCATTTATTTCATTTTTGTGGCTCGGCACTACATATTTGATTTGTGAGAACAAACCTTTTAAGCATGGGCTGTATTGTGAAACCAGAGAAGTTGTTTACTCAATTGTTCTTTGAACTACCTTACTACAAGTTACCTTTGGAACCATGTAACTTCATAATATATTAATCTAGTTCGTATTTAAGCAGGCTCTCAGCAAGATGTTTGATTGATTATGAAATGAATATAAAATGCAGCATCCATCTTTACTTGTGGTCGAACTTAAATTTTTCAGGTCAAGCATCTTTGATGCCAAAGCAGGAATTGCTCTAAATGATAACTTTGTCAAGCTTGTTTCGTGGTATGACAATGAATGGGGATACAGAAAAACAACCATTCTCATCTAATTGTGATTTGCAGTTCAGTTGTTTCTCTTATGAGCAAAGTTGACTGTTAAATTCTTTTACATATGTCTTTTTGGGTGGTTAATGCAGCACTCGTGTGGTTGATTTTATCGTGCACATGGCATATGTCCAGTAAGTGGGGGATCATACTTGCTTGCTTGGGATAAAGCGGCTTGCTCATCTTGTCATCTACAGTTGTTGAGATATCTAAATAATGGGAACTTATATGGGCCCTTGCTGTCTTGTGTAGAGAGGATTTGTGTCTCATATTTTGAAGAGTGTTCAAAACAGGATAGTGAGAAAACTATCTTACAATTTTCATTAGACTGAATGTCTTCAGTTGGTTTCAAGAGAATGTAATAGTTTATATTTCAGATCATATGTTTTACTATTTTGGTTGACGTTCTCAGACAACAATTACACAATTAGTGATGTAAAACTTTACACAATTTGGTCTATAAATTTCTTACACATCACTTTCAATTAAGAAAAGCAGATGTCAAAAAAGATAATGTACATCACTTTAAGGTAAAAAACTGATGTCAAAGAAAATCCAGGTTCAAGTCTAAATAAAACATAGAAATCATTTGGTTTAAGAAAAACCTGATGTCAAGTAACATTATAAACATCACTTTTAACCAAACAAAATTGATGTCAAAAAACAAAATGTACATCAGTTACAAACAAACAACTGATGTTAACTGATGTTCAAGTCTAAATGATACATAGACATCACTTCATTCTAGAAAACACTGATGTCTATAGGCTGAATTAGACATCACCTTTCATTAAAGAAACAGATGTTTAATATGTCATTTTACATCACCTCTGTCAAAATTATCGATGTTTTGTGACAAAAAACATAGCTCAATATATTTTTAATATATTTTAATAGGTGAAATTTAGTTATTAAATAATTGTGTTATAGCATTTTTGGTAAAAAATCATCACATAGACATCAATGTTTTTCACTAAAATCGATGTTTTGTGATAAAAAAACATAGCTCATGATATGTTTAACATGTTTAATTAGGTGTAATTTAGTTATTAAATAATTTATTTATAGCATTTTATGTAAATAATCAACACATAGACATCTATTTTTTAACTAAAATCGATGTGTAATCGAGTATAGACATCGGGTATTCACCGATGTCTAGAATAGACATCACCGACATCAACATCGGTTGGACAACAGCATAGACATCAGCCAAAAAGCGATGTGTATGGACTTTTTTCTTGTAGTGACATCCTGATGAGCTTGAAGTTAAAAATGCTATGCTCAGTGCCATAATTTGTAAATATGGTATTTCATATCCGTAATTAGTTCAGCAAGCAACTAATAAAAATTTCAAAAAAATACGGTAAAGGTACATTTTCTCATTAAAGGTTACGTCTTGTGATCTGCATAAATAAAAATGGTGAGTGCATTTGTTCCTTCAATTATTCCTTGAAATTTTGAGTTCTACCCGGAGAATAAGAGAAAAAAATATATGTTCATGTAATATCTGTAATATATGCTAAAAATAAATATTTAGAGCATGAACATGTAAAAATATGCTAGTGCGAAGTTTACAATTCACACTTCATGTTCATATTATTTCATAAGGCCTTCCTTAACTGATATTTACTAGGTGACATGTATCGCGGGCCAAATCTACCAATACCCTCTGCAAATTTAGGAAATCCATAATTATTAGTGGTATTAAATGGTACACCAGATTTTTACACCCAACCAGCTAAGTACACCGGTTCTTTCCTTGAACATTGCATCATTAATATTATGTTGTCTCTTCACTTTATGCAATGCAATAGTCGAATCTTTAGGCCCTATTAGTCTTGTATATTCATCCAAAGGTCCGATTCATCCAAAGGTTGAGTGAATGTGGGTTTTTGCAATAGCTTCCACATCAATTATCTCTACATCATATCCTATGACTTCATCTCTGAATTCTTGAATATGCTTCTTTATATTCTCTTTTTTTCTTTTGGTCACATGTAAAGTTGTCTTGTATATATGAGTCCAAAAGTGTATTTTCATTGCAAGATTCCATATTTTCTCTAATACCAGCAATATGTTGTTTCAATAGATTAATACCTTTATAAAATTCACGCCACACAAATTACACCTTCCTTTATTTATTTTATCAGGGACCATTGTTCCATTTCGCGACAACATCAGTAACCTTGCCACTAGAATTTGTTGCATCTATAGTTTTTATATACTCTTAATTTGTTGCGACCGGTGAACTAATATTTGTAAGTGTTTCCATTATATATAGTATATCACAAACAAAAAAAATAGAATAAGAGCAACAAATAACACATATAACAAAAACCTAAATCATATTTTAAAGGGTTCAATACAAATACAGTCATAAACATCAAGATTCAAAGTTAAAAATGCAACACTAGTACCAACTAAGGAATTCATAAGTAGTTAATAAACATTACGAGGAGATATTGACTTATATATTTTCAAATTCCAATTAAAATATTGAATCTTTGATTTGGTGAGGGCTTCAATCATGAATCAAGATATTAAATATTTGATTTTTAATTTCTAAAAAAAAGAGATTAAAGAAGAAAATAACGAGTAAAGTAAAGAGTGTATAGATTACAGAAGAAGCAATGATTAATATTTCAAGCATTCAGCCAGCTTAAGAGTCTTGACTTCAATTACTCGGAGTCGAACCGAGTTTTGACCGAGTTTTAGTATAATCAATTTTCTACCCGAGTACTCGGAACTTGGGTTGGTCGAGGGGTCCAAAATGAGTCCCTATGCCGAGTTGATAATTTTTACTACAATGTTTTTTATATATTTTATTGCACTTCAGTTAACATATATAAGAACACCATATATTATCAATAGAAATACAAAAGCTACCATTATTATAAATTCGGCGAGGTCACTTTGTCTATATTTTTAATAGAAGTGCAGATGATACCAATAGTATAACTTCATATATTCGCTAGCTTTTATTCTTGATAAAATAAATACCTTACATCTCAATCTAATTCTTAGGTCAGATTTAAAAAATAATAATAATAATAATAATAAAACTTTGGTCATGTCTATAAACGATAATATAATTACATAAAACAAGATTCATTCATTGAACAGTACTAAACACTTCATTGTATATTTATGAAACTACACACATTGATATCTCTTTAATTCCCTTATGTACTTACCAAATCATATGTACATAGGACACAAATGTTCTTAATCTGCTGCAGTGGGTTGAGTTGTTGTGCTGTCTTCAATATATAAAATTGATAATTCCATATTTTTTTTGTAAGCAAGCTGGCTATAGGATGATAATATAACTTTATTTTTCCTTATCCTTTTTTAGAAATTTATCAATCTTGATTTTGAGCTATGGATGATAGTACATTGATTTAGTAGGACCAAAAAATTCAAAAGTCACTAAACTACAAATTTTAAAATATGGTCAAGTGTAGTAATCAGATATCCATGATCATAATTGTTCTAGCTTGTGTGGCTATCAAGACTGTCACACTGACGAGTAACCATATCTTCCTCCAAAGACAATTCTACAAATAATGAACCTATTAATGATTGGGTAAAATAATTCATATATATTGCTCTACTATTTTGTCTCTTACAGATTACTATATATGTTTTGTCTTTTGTGTCTAGTTAATGCATATAATCGCATGAAGACTACTGTAATGATCTTTAGATATTTAATATCCCTAACCCATATCCCTAACCCTCTTTACACGCACACATTGGTGAATCATTTGTAACCAATATTCTACACATTATTGGTAGGCATTTGTATACCAAACACAATTATATGTGTTATGCATCAGGTTTGTGTGAGTCAAAATGTGTCTCTCCATGGAATCAATGGTATTAAATATGTTGCAAGAAATGTAAATAGTTCATTATCCTCTTTTATTTCTTGAACGTGTAACCAAATAGTTGTCAAATTTCTAAATTAAACATATTTATTGATACTTGCTTATAACTGGTGTAATGCACCAATTCTACATTCTTAAATTTTCAATTTTTTCTCTCATATTAAGCTTAGAGTTATAATACATAAAAATTATGTAAAAATAATAAATAGTTCATATTCTAACTATTGTAATAATTTATCACTTTTATTATGATTATATCATCCAAATTTAGGTGTACCAAAAAGAAAATTACTTTCTTAACTAAAGGATGTAGCTTTTAAAAAATGAAGCTCTAAATTACATCACATTTGACATTTCTCAAGATACTCTTTGTTTTCCATCAGCTAACATAACACTATTGGCAAAAGTTTTCATAATCATCGACCTTGGTGAGAAGTGATGTCAGTTACAATAGTTATTTTTTCCTTGTGAAAGAAAGAAATTTGCTCCATATCTCACCTGGTAATAGTTTGTGGCTACCAAATGGGTTCAAATCCATTACTTTTTAACAAGTATCAGTAAGACATAGCAACGTAAAAGAGTGTTCTCATAGGAGATATTTGGCCATCTTTTACATAATCTCTGTAAAAGAGGTTTTCATTGTTTCGGCCTCTTAGAATTTTCATTGTCACTTCAGTTCTCCGAAGAAATTATCTATTAAATGAGTCTTAAAAATAAGAGTGTTCTCATAGGAGGTATTTGGCCATCTATATAAAAATTGAGCATATCTCAATTTGGGTTCCAAAGGTCTTGACCGATTCTTTTACGGATTCAAGCTAGCGTACAGATTTTAGAATTATCTTAGTACCTGATTAAAAAATTTTCCTTGATCAAGCAACCCACCCCAGTTAACATATATTAGAGGCAAGGTCACTTTGTACACTTGAACATCATATGTTATTAGTAGAAGTGCAAATAATACCAATATTATAGCTTATGCTAGTTCACTTTGTATATATTATTAATAGAAGTGCAAATGGTACTAATAGTATAACTTGCTTTTATTCTCCATATGATATATATTTTACACCTCAATCTAGTTCTTAGGTCAGATTTAACAAAAAATAAAAGAAAAATATTTCTTAGGTTCATGTCTATAAATGATAACATAATTACATAAAACATGACTCCTTCATGGAAAATTTCTAAACACTTCATCATATAATTATGAAACTATACACAGAGATATCTCTTCAATTCCGTTAAGTACTCATAAGCCATATGTACATAGGACACAAATAATTTGAATCTGTTGGGCTAACATAATACATGGGTTGAGTTGTTGTATTGTCTTAAATAGAAGTGAATGTACTATGATGATTTCATAATATTTTTTGTAAGTTCTATAGGATGATAATATAACTTTAATTCCTCTTAAACTTGAACATCATATATTATTAATAGAAGTGCAAATGATACCAATATTATAACTTAGGCTAGTTCACTTTGTATATATTATTAATAGAAGTGCAAATGGTACTAAGAGTATAATTTGTTTTTATTCTACATATGATAAATACCTTACACCACAATCTAATTCTTAGGTCAGATTTAAAAATAAATAAAAGAAAATAAGTGCATAGGTTCATGTCTATAAATGATAATAAAATTACATAAAACAGACTTCATCATGGAAAATTCCGAAACACTTCATCATATAATTATTAAAGTGTACACAGAGATCTCTCTTGAATTCCCTTAAATACTCATAAGTCATATGTACATAGGACACAAATAATTGCATCTGTTGCACTAACATAATAGATGGGTTGACATTGTTGTATTGTCTTAAATAGAATTGAATGTACTATGATGATGTCATAATATTTTTTGTAAGTTGGCTTAGAATGATGATATAACTTTAATTAGCTCTTCCTAACAAAAAAAACTTTTATTGCCCTTATCCTTTTAACAAGATTTATCAATCTAGATTTTCCAGCTATGGAAGATAGTACATTAATTTAGTCAGACCACAAAATTCTAAATCACTAAACTACAAATTTTCAAATATGGTCAGTGTCGTATTAAGTTATCCATGATCATATTTGTTCTAACTTGTGTGGCTATCAAGCCTCTCTGTATTGAAAGAAATGAACTAACAAATCTCATGCTCTTTATTGAAAGAAATGAACTAACAAATCTTGTGACGCTAGGCCTTACCATATCTCTTTTTTTTATAAATTTTCTCATTAAAGTTTAGGTCTTGTGATGTGCATTAATAAAAATGGTGAGGGTCTTTGTTCCTTCAAATATTCCTTCGAATTTTGGAATTTTACCCGAAGAAAAAGAGAAAAAAAATATGCACATACAACTTGAAAAACTGCAGCATGGACGCATTTAAAAACTACAAAAACACTTGTAAAATCTGCTAAAAACAGAAATTTTGCAGCATGAACATGTAAAAATATGCTGAAAAAATAACAGCATAAAGCCGTTAAAAACTACTAAAAAACTGTTGCATAGATACATATAAAACCTACTGAAAAAATAGAAAAATGTAGTCTGAGCATGTAAAAATCTGTTAAAAATAACAGCAGAAAACTGTTAAACTTACCAGAAAAAACTGCCGCATAAGTACATTAAAACTAGTGTGTTTGTTGAGCGATGATGACATCTCATTGATCATATGTATAGTAATACTAAAGTCAAAAATACAAGCGGATGTAAACGTACATGATGTTAGATAAACCCAATATGAGATTCTATATGTCTGTTGTGTCATAAGTAATTCTCACAATAATAACGATATAATGGTCCTTAGACTTGAAATCCTCATATTTCTATATGAGAGTTAATGTACTTTGATCATATTAAAAGTTACATTTGACTGAGTAATAATGGAGAAGCAACAATTTGGAGGATAACTCAACTAACTTGAAAAATAGATCTTCACTAAGCTTTCAAGATTCAGCTCTGGACTTGTAAATAATTATATCTTATACCTTCTGCATCTTCTCTAAATTTTCAGCTTCAGCAGAGAACTGGTTCTTCTCTCCTTTAAATAATGTTGTAGATAGACACGTCTTTCCAAATTCTGTCTTCAATCTTCAGATCTTCTCATAGAGCATATAGAAAAAAAATTGGAACTCAAAAGCAATTATCTCTCCCCTAAGATGAAGAACCTCCCCCTAGTACAATAAAGGTGAAAACTCTCTTCCAAAGTATAAGAAAAACTATTTTTCTGTAAAATATCTTAATCTTCTATAATCTATCCCCCTTGGTTGGGAATCGTTAACGTGTAGCCGTCGTATTCCCTGATTTTCTTGAAACTATTTTTGTGCATAACTTTTGGACTTAAGAACCTACTTCTATGAACTCACCACTGCCATACACTCACCACTTCCATATTTATATAGGCTATGTTTTATGCTTCTTTTTTATATATAGATCGCTTTAATCGGATTTACGGTTTAGGACAAATGACTGTTTAAAGTAACTGAGTTTCACGAGCGAACCCCTACCCTCGAGTAATAGTTGTAATATTTTTATTTCAGGAGTGTTACATAATTGGTTCAGTCTTGATGTGACTAATCAATATTGGTGCACTTGTCATATATATTTGATCATGTGATCTTAACTCAGATTGCCTTATTTCCATCATCCTAGTTTAGAATAGTTATTACCCTCTCTATGTATCAGACTTATAACAAGATGAAATGTTCTAATCTAATAAGATCTGAATAGACAGAAATGTTAAAGGGAAGAGAAGGTATAATCATCTGAGACATCCTTCATGAATACTTATAGAGGTAAGTAAAGGTAAACTTGTTTTATCTTAAGATGATAAGCTCATGAATCACTCTGATGTTGATCTCTAAATTCTCTGATATTGCACTTTGGAAATTTGTGATCTTCAACCCTCGATAGTTTTAGGAACTAACTATGAGCATAGGTTCTTATCCAAGTCATTGAACCAAACACTTCCCAAACAGCATCCTTTACTTTGCTCTGATATATTCACCATATTTTGTTCTAATACATATAATTTTTCTTGAGATATCAACTTGGTGGTCAGAGAAATTAACCATTTGATTTTGGAGTTGTGTTCAGAATGAGGGAGATAGTGCCAAGAAGCAGCACATAAGGAAGGAGTGGTAAACCCTACAGTTCTATCTCTCACAAAGTAGTGGAGTATCTAAACCTTGAGACATCTGTAAGCCCATCCGTATTCTCTCGAAAGGATATAGATCTGAAAAGGCACATAAACTGTTACTAGGTGCATTCAACCAACAGAATGTTATCTATTGAAATTCGTCTATCAGCCAGGACATATGAATGAGAGTTACTACCCTTTGATCTAAATATTTCCTATGTACATGTGAGATTCATACACTAAGAAATTTTTAATGAAGCAATTGTTGTTAAACCATATCAAGGTCACTAACAATAACTGGATATTAATCCTTAGATCCTGGCCCTCAAAGTCTTATACTTTGATCTTTGGATTAGTTATGATTATGTACCTTAGTGGTTCATCGAATCTGATAAGTCTTCACATACTTTAGAAAATATCTTTGATCCCTAATGGCATATCACTGGTCATTGATTATATTCCCAGAATTCAAATATGGCAACGATTTTAACTTAAGTCAAAATTATAACTTGTAAATAAGGACTCAGATATTGAGGGATATTAGGAATTCTACCACTTAAAATATTTCTAATTTCTGCACTCAGAAGGAACATTTTTGAATCTCTTGACTGAGAGTTTCCAACCTTGAAGGTGAAAGGCAACTTTTCTGTAAAAAAAAAATTTTCTTGCAGGTACACTTAGGAGGCGTTTGGCTGCACGATGGGAATGGGAATCAGGAATGGGAATTGAGGGGATGGGAATGGGGGTTAATGGGAATGAAATGGAAACCCAAGGGGTATGGTGGGTTTGATTTACCCACAAGAGGGAATGGAGTTCCCATTCCCCGCCACTAAATTGGTAATCCAAACACTATCACTTGGGTTTAAGGTTCCGATTCCCGTTAAACGGGCACATTAACCATCAACCAAACACCCCCTTAGATGTTTGGAGCTCTAAGTGAGTGACACACAGTGAGACTGAGTGTGAGAGTGGAGTGAAATATATTGTGAGATCACTAAACAGAAAATATGCAGTTTCAAGGTGAGGAAAAGGGTTATACTTTATAATTTCTTCACTTGGTTGTGCGGTCCTATTCCCTATTCTGATACATTTTAAAAAATTACTCAACTAAGGGGGAGAGATTATAGAGATATTTTAGAGATTATACTGAAAAATAGTTTTCCATATTCTAAGGAGAAGAGTTTTCACCTTTATTGTACTGAGGAAGAGGTTCTTCATAATAGGGGGAGAGATTATTGGTTCTGAGTTCCAAAATATTTTATATATGCTCTATGGGAAGATCTGAAGATTGAAGACAATATTTGGAAAACGTATTTATCTACAACTTTATATAAGGGAGAGAAGAATTAGTTCTCTGCTAAAGCCGAAGGTTTATAGAAAATGCAGAACATATAAGATAGTATTATTTACAAGTCCATAACTAAATGTTGGAAGCTTAGGGAAGATCTATTTTTGGAGTTAGTTGATTTATCCTCCAAACTGTTACTTCTCCGTTATTATTTGAGCGTTAGGTGTAAAAGTCAAATTGGGGGAGATTGTTGAGCAAGATTAAAGTTGTATGCATAAATCAACAATGTTGGTTTGGATAACTCATCATAGAACAAAGGACTTGCAAATAATCTATGTTCCACTGAGATCAGTAAAGATTGAAGATTAGGTATCGACACATATGGTTCTTAGAATTTTAGTGAAGAAGTCGTCAACAGAAGTCCGGGTGTAGTTCATTAATATGTTCAAGCAACAGAGGAATAAGATTGAAGATATTCGAAGCAGTTCTTAGGATTAGTATGAAGACATCAAGGAATCTTAGTGAAGTTGGTTATATATGGTAGAAGACTGAACAATATTTTGAAAAGACTATAGTACGAAGACATTAGAGGGAAATTATTCATCTGTGAACCAGACCATTACACTAGGCGTCAGTGATACGTGATGGGAAACCAAGTACTATCATTAGAAGAACTTTAAGTAAGGATTTTTATCTAAATATGAAGGATATATGCTTTATATGAAGGCTCGGAGAGAAGCCGTGAAGATGGAAAAGTTAAAGGGTTAAAGTGCTCTACAAAAACTAAGTGAAAGTGATCACTACCTTATAGTAGGAGTCACCAAAGCTACTCTTTTACCTAGTAGGATCCACTACCTTATCATATGGCACAAAAACTAAGTACTTCAAGTTTTATTGAGCTAGTATGAGGCACAGGGAACAAATGAGATCAAAAAGTAAGTCAGAAGTGCACCTTGTTCACTATAGGCATCACTACCTTCTTTATTGGCCCCTTAGAGGTGCCACAAACTCCAGAAACTAGATAAAGGAGTCCCTATGCACCCTCTAGGCACCACTCCTTCCTATGGTACCCTTGTAGGTGCCACCTACAGCTTGTCCACTCAGAAACTAAGTTAAAACTCTATATTGTACCCTGTATGAGCCACCACCCTCTCCTACATCCCTATAGGGACCACATACATCAAAGGCATTGGACTACTTTAGGTGCCACCAAGTCTTGTACAACACCTAGGAGGCGCCACTTGAATATTTGAGCAAGAAACTAAGTGGTAGTTATCCTTCTTAGGCACCACTTGCTCAAGGGAATAGTACAAAGCACATGTTGGACAAAAATGGAAGTTGCTGTCATTTTAAATACTTAGATATAATTAATCTATGTATGCTTTCTTCCTCTCCAAGCTAGTACTCTACCTACCAGCCTATATAATTAAAAAGATGCAGGTTAGAATTGTATCTCTCGACGGGTGAATAGTGTGAAGCTCTTGCAAACTATTCTCATCACACAAAAACATTAATTTGACAAGGAGAGCTCATACCCAATTGATTATTCACCATTAAGGTCTTACACATTTAGATACACTCATCATTTATAGTTTCTTTGATTTTTTTGATTATCACTTGATAAGAGCTGTAGGTTTTTAGAGTGATAGAAAGATTCCATTATTTTGATAGCTTACAAATTTGTATTGGATCTTTCTTTTTGTGACATTGAATATATATTCCAAAGTCTAAGAAAACCTTTTTGGTTTAATTTCTTTATATAAGAATTATTTCGTGAAATCTCTTGTGTTTTTTATTTTATTTTAAAGTTTCATTTTCCGTTGCATTTTAGTTTTAAAATGAAGAACATATATTCACCCCTCCCCAGTATGTACCTAGTGGACCTAACACTATCTATTTTGTATCCTGTAAAATCAGCATCTAAATATCTTATTAGCTTAAAGTCTGAATCACTAGGATACCACAAACCAAGATTCATGGTTCCTTTGAGATATTTGGAAATTCTTTTTACAGCTATCAGATATAGTTTTCTTGGATTAGCTTGGAACTTTCCACATAGACAGGTAGCATACATGATATCAGGCCTATTTACAATGAAAAATATGAGTGAGCCAAACTTAGCTCTATAGTTAATTATATCAACTGATGAACTAGTATTTAAATCTAACTTGATTGTAGTGGCCATGAGAGTTGTAGTAGTTGAGCTGTCTTGCATTCCAAACCTTTTCGGCAAATTTTTTATATATTTAGATTGACTAATGAAGATCCCTTCTTCACTCTTCTTGACTTGTAACCCCAGAAAATAACTCAATTCTCCCATCATACTCATCTAATATCTAGACTGCATCAGCTTAGCAAACCTCTCAGATAATTTATCATTAGTAGAGCCAAAAATAATTTCATCAACATATATCTGAACTAATAACAAGTCCTTACCACTGTCCAGTAAAAACTGTGCAAGTGTTTTATACTAGGCTCTTGAAGTTTGCTTTAGTCCATAGAGTGTTTAATCCAATCTGTAGACATGATTTGGATATTTTAGACTAATTAATATTGAATGTTGTTGAACATAAACTTTTTCGTCAATTTCACCATTGAGAAATGCACTTTTTACATCTATTTGGAACACTTTAAACTTCATGTGAGTAGCATAGGCCAAAAAGATTCTTATGGGCTCTAGTCTTGCACCAGGACCAAAAGTCTCATCATAGTCAATTCCTTCTTATTGAGAGTTCCCTTTGTAAATAGCCTTGCTTTATATCTTGTAATGATACACTCACTATTAGTTTTGTTTCTGAACACCCATTTAGTATTAACCACTTATATGTTATTTGGCCTTGGCATTAGAGTCCATACTTTGTTCCTTTCAAATTCATTGAGCTCATCTTGCATTGTTAGGACCCAATCAGCATCTAGAAGAGCTTCATCCACTTTTTTTGGTTCACTTTGAGATAGAAAAGAATGATAGAGACATTCATTTTGTGTGGCTTTCCTTGTCTTCACACCACTATCAGGATTTCCAATGATTAAGTCATGAGTGTGTGACTTAGTCAATTTTCTTGCAGAAGAAAGTTGGCTTCTTAAAGAAGATCATCCCTCATGATCCATGAAGTCTCTATTACCATCTTGGTGTGTATCATTGTTATTTCTAAAACTCCTCCTAAATCAGTGTTTTTGGAATTATCAGGATTTGTCTCATTAGTATTTGAGAAATTAGAGTCTGATGAAGTGTCTCATGATGTGTCTTCGCCTGTATCACTTGAACTTGACTCCTGATATTGGTCATGTTGATCCTCCTCAATATGTGATTCAGTATTTGTGGAGTTACCACTGGTACAAGTGGTTCATCGGAGTTTAGTGTGATATCAGGATTTTCAGTATAAATGTGTATTAATGTTTGAGATTATATCAGGATTTAACTATTCAGCATATGGTACTTTATTTTCAAATCTCAGTTGTTCATGATCATCTACATCTTTTAGACCTATGATCTTCTTATCATCAAAAGATATATGAATATATTCTATGACTACTCTTGTTCACAGATTATAAACTCTGAAGACTTTTGTTGATAGTGGATATCCAACAAAAATACATTCATCATCTTTTAGGTCAAACTTTGTAAGTTGTTCAGGATGAGTTTTGAGAACAAAGCTTTTCCAACCAAAAGTATGAAAGTACTTAAAATTTTGCTTCTTTCCCTTTACCATCTCAAATGGTGTATTTCCCTTCTTTTTTATCACAGTAACATTCTGTGTAAAGCATGCAATTTGCACAGCCTTAGCCCAAACGTAGGTTGGTAATTTTGCTTCCTCAAGCATGGTCCTTGCGGCTTCTATAAGAGTTATGTTCTTCATTTCTACAACTCCATTTTGTTGTGGAGTTCAAGGGGAAGAAATTTTTTTTGATTTCCTTTTGTTTACAGAATTCTTCCATAGTGTTGTTCTTGAATTCAGTTCCATTATCACTTCAAATTATTTTCATAATATGTGTTGATACTTTTTCCAGTTGCTTCATATGAACAAGAAGAATGGATTGTGTCTTATCCTTTGTGTGCAGGAAAAAAACCTATGTGTATCTGGTGTACTCATCAACAATGACAAGTGCATACCTCTTCTTGGCTATATAAATTACATTAACTAGACTAGAAAAATCAATATATAATAAGTGAAATGGTTCAAGAATTGAGAATTTAGTCATACTCTTAACTGATGATTTCCTTAGCTTGGTCTTCTTGCATGAATCACACAGTCCATCAGAAATAAAACTGAATTGGGCAATCCTCTTACGAGATCTTTCTTCACAGGTTCATTAATATTGTTGAAGTTCAGTTGAGAATGTCTTCTATTCCAATTTCTTCCACAGTTTCTCTACATAACAAACAAATTATAGACCCATCACTATTTGTGGAAACCCTGGTTTCATATAAGTTACCATGTCTGTAACCAATTTTTGCAACATTGCCACTTTAATTGCTGATAATTTCAAAATGCTCATCATTAAAATTCACATGATAACATTGCCACTTAAACTCTAGTGGTAGGGCTTTATTTCCAGTCATATGCCTTGAGCATCCACTGACTAGAGTATTTTCCTGTTACCCTATAATTAGATAAACCATTAGTTAGAATTTTGAAGGACCCGGCCTTTTTTCGATCCTTTGACCATATTAAATTAATTAACATTTGTAGCAGAAGTCTTCATATTACAGTTTATGTTAACATGCTTAATATAAGGAGATACAAATATAAAAATAATTTTAATTTTATCCAAGGAGGATTTCAGTTTATAACTATCAGATTTTAAATTTGGCTTAAATGCTGATTTTGAACTCGTCTGACTTACTAATTTAAGTCCATCAGTATTTAAGTCAAACTTAACAGGTTTTAACTTAGTCTTCTTCTTTTTAACCTGTTTATCAGTATTTACTAGTTTAAGATTCGCATACCCGCTTTCTTTAACATCTTCACTACTAGGTTTATCTAGATTACCTAATTCTGACCCCCAATAGCCACTTTAAATTATTTTATAAGTTTTTTTTCCTGAATTAGTCCAGAGTTTGATTATTTCCCTTTCTTTAACTAACTCATTCTCAAGATAAGCATGTTTTTCTAACAATTTATCTTTAACATAAACAACATCATCTCTTTATTTTTGAATTTCTAGCACGAAAATTAACTCAGCTTCTAGGAAATCATCTCTTTTCTTTAAGTCAGAATTCTCAATTCTGATCCTAGCACTTTCAAGGGTTTGTTCCCTATAACTAACATGCAAGCTTTTAAGAAATAATCTTAACTCATGGATATCATCAGTATCAAAAGATAAAGTTGTTTGAGGTATATTGGTCTCGAGAGCCTCATATTCACTTTCAGCATTTTCTATGAGAGCATAGTTAACACCCTCATCAAATTCTGAAGCATCATCCTAGTTCTTCTTCTTTGTGATCAAGGCTTGCTTCGTTTAGCTTTTAGCTTTCTGCATTCAACTGCAAAATTTCCAACTCCATCACATTTGTAACACTTGATCTTGGAGTCAACTTTTCCAGATTTGGGCTCTTAATCAGCCTATTTTATGTAGTTCTTCTTATCAGTGTTTGAAGCACTAGAGCCTTTCCTGGAAAACCTCTTTCCTTTCTTTAAGTCCTTATAAGCTATCCTCTTAAAGATTTTAACCATTAAAGCAGCCATCTGCAAGATCTTCCCATCATCACAATGATCACTTTAAGAGTCGGTAGAGATATCAGAGTTCGATTCATCATCAGTATATATTTAATGACTCGGTATCAAACTTTGCAATCATTGCATTTCCTCTTGTATGACTATTTCTTAAAAACCTTTCCCTTAGATCTTGACCCCTTTCTTTTTCTCTTTTGCTCCATCTCCAGTTCATGAATTTTCAGCATTCCATAGATCTCATCCAGGGGTGTATATTCAAGATCATAGTTGTCTCTTATGGACTTGACCTTCAAGTCCCACTTTTTGGGGAGTGCAAGAAGAAACTTCTTATTTGAGTCTTCTGCATCATACTCTTTGTCTACAAGTGACATATCATTCAACAATTTCTGAAACCTCTCATAGATCTCAGTCAGTAGTTCATCATCTTTTGAGTCAAAATGCTCATACTCTTGTGTGAGTATAGTTTTCCTATTTTTCTTCATAGCAATTGAGCCTTGATACTTAACCTCCAAGGTATCCCATATCTTCTTGGTAGTTTTACATCCAATGAGTCTATTGGATATAACACTATCCAAACTGCTATGCAAGAGATGTCTGTCCTTGGCATCTTTCATGATCGATGCTAGATCTTTAGCAGTATAGTCCTTCTCTTCTTTATCAACCATCTTTTTAGGCTCACCCGCAACAGAAACATTCAGTTTCTCAGGCTTGTAAGGACCATCATAAATCCTTATCAGATATTCAAGATATGTAGCTAGTGGACACATAGCCATCTTTACTTTACCAATAGGATGTAAATTCACTTTCAGAATGGGAACTCTGATGGTTTTATATATGCTCATATTGTTATTGATTTGATTTGTGACTAGTGCTGGTTGTGTTTGTTAAGTTTCTTTTCTCCCATATTTTATTGTTTTATTGGATCTTAATCTGTTTTTGTATCAACAACAAGCTCTGATACCAATTATTAGGCCTTTCAGTATACTATAGTGGGGGTGAATATAGTGTATAACAATCAAATTGAAATTAAATCTCAAAGATGAAGAACAATCTTTATATTAATGAATAAAAATTGTTTATAAAACTCTCTCAAAGGATGAACAGATATTTTCGAGAGCTGCTTGGTTGCACGAATGATATATCAATATTCGACACATATAATGTTAACCTTATCTATGCTTATATACTGTACAGTTACACAATCAATCTAGTTATTAAGATATACATGAATAAGGAAACCTAATACATATTCAACTGTTGATTGCTACAAATGTGACGCCCTCAATCTCGGGGTTAGGAAATGAGGACTCACACACCTTTAACCTAATAATTAAATAAGCATAAACCCTGATTAACTACTAACAGGATCAACATGATAAATATGAGACAAGATTACAACTACCAATCATAAAATATAACTTACAACCCCAAAATATTTTTAAATAAACAATATCAATTCCGGCTGGGAACCGAAAGATAACCCATTGTATCTTTAAACATTTCCTTCTAGGCGCGAGCTCACTCTAAAATACCACTACCTGCTCTGGCAACCGGAAGCCCTCAACACGATAGGGACCACCAGGTACGCTCTTACAAGCAGTGCGCCTAAGCCTGGCCATCTTCTTGCTTAACTGCCATGTTTAGATTAAAACAAAACATATGAGTATAAAACTCAGCGAGTACCTGTAAAGCAGTTCTATGATATCAAATTACAATATACTTTACCAAACTCAGGGCATTCTACTTTATTTGTTCTAGGTGGTAGATTTCCAGCTTTTGGGTTAAGGAAAGGGTTTGAAGGAACAATACGGAGCTTTTAAGGAACAAGGCTCAACGTAGGATGAAGCCAACATTCATCACAAATCATTAAAGGATCAGGATAGATCTTTCAAAAGAGGAAAGCAACATTATTTCATTATACGGAATCAATCATATGATCAATAGATTTAAGAATCAGGGTTCTCGAGCTTTAAGCTTCACATTAACATAATCAACTCTTTTCAAAACAATATAAACCATTACATTTTCAAGAATCAATTTACTGAACAGAAAGTTTTAGTTCGCTTTTAAATAATCATTTAGAACCCTTGATTGGATCACTTTATCTTTCCATTTCATTATAATACGGGTGATCAGCCCGTACCGACCTCCATCCGGTCTTTAAGGTTCCAGTCGGCATAATTTCAGCCTTAAGTTGGACTGGCCCCGCTAGCCTCTTACCATGACTGGACTAGTCCCACTAGCCTCTTATGTCCCAATCCAATCCATCAGGAATTCATTTGGAAATCCTTGAGTTGGAAAAAAAACAAATAGGTTTTCAAAAATCCATTTTTATCATTACCAAGAATATAAAATCATTCAGACTCTCTCGAGTCGAAACTCATTCTTAAGTCAGATTTTAAGAAAAACAAGTTCAGGGAGTGATTCAAGGATAAACAAGGAACAATTCTTAAGAATTCTGAATCAAGGATAACAAGGCCTTCAGTTAAAAGGATCAACATCTGTATAGGGATCAACTGGGTGATCAGGAAATAAAGTATCATTAAACAGGGTTTTCACAAGGATAATCATAGGGTTCAATACGATTCATGGCTTAATAAATAACTTGAACAAAAAGGACAGATTATCAAAGGGTTGAATCAGTAAGCTTATCAATAACAGTTTATCAAGATCAAAGGCAAGGTATCTCAAATCAATATCAGGGTTTCACAAGTTAAACAGTTCAATACTCTACATGGTATGAACAACATTCTCTTTATAATCATTCACACAAGTAATCAGAGTTACTTGCTTAAATTTGTTTTCCTGAAGGTTGAACTACTGCCACCTAGTATATCCTTTCCTTTCCTAGCCTGAATGCCCTCACGCTCCGAATCTACAATAAAACCAAAACCTTAATCATTTTCTCAACTCTCGTTCCCAGAACGATCACTCAATACGATAACTCGATTATATCCTTGACTCGGGTATATGAATATAGCTTATACACATAAGCACATAGCACATTTTTTACTCATAGCCTTATATCACTTTGCATATGCTCTCTAATCTTGACTATTTTCCCAGATCAAATATTTATAACTCGTACAAACACATAATGATATGCACGACTATTACTTATAGCTTTAAACTTAATTAACTCAATTCCCTTTTCTTTTATCCATAATTCGAACCAAAAACATAATCCAACAAGCAAAATTCAAAGATTTTCACACATAAACACTCAATCATTCTATCATCTACCAAAAATCATATTTTTGACTTTGAATTTCTTTGGCCTATTCGGCCTTAACCACAAACATAATCAAACCAAAACATGCATCAACAACTCCTCTTTTAAGTCAACATGCAATCTTATTACTTTCTAGTTAAACCTTAATCATACCAAAAATCAAGTCACAAAAATCAATTTCTTTTTTTTATTAACGCAAGGTCGAACCATAACCTTCACCATGCATTCCCAAATTTCGCATCTAAACAAATGTACAAGTCCAATTATCATAGAATCTTAGTTAGCATACTTAATTCACAAAAGAACTTAGCCCTTTTTGATACATGCAAACATTAAGAAATTTTATCACCCAATCTTTACTAATTTCCAAGAATAAATATTAACGAGTCATGATCATTACTAAAAATCATTTTTGATCTTTTAAAACCAAGATCCCATTCGGGTTTTTCAAAAAAAACAACACATGCAAATGATCTTCTTAATCCTTAATTCACAAATCAACCCATAATCATATATCAAATCAACAACTCATTCATTTTAGCAAAAATCAACTTGGTTTTCTAAAAATGGCAAGGGCCATTCAGCCTTCCTCAAGAAAACACACATGCAAACTCAACTTCTAAACTTTTGCATCTTTAATCCTACTAATCTCTTAACATCAAACTAAGTTATCATTACAGCCAACAAGAATCAATCTATCAACTTATAATCCACAAAATCATTCGGCCTTTTTATCAAAATACCATATGCAAACACAAATATTTGATTTAAAGATTCTAGAGCTCAGTTTTTAACATCATGGCTCACCACCGGTTCACCGAAGTTCATCACCGGTGGCATCTCGGTGGTGCCCCCATTCGGGGGTTTCCAACCATCAACCACCCATTTTCACAAGTAAAGCACACATGCAAACACATATCCTCATTCAAAACACAACCCTTTTGTTTCATGAAAACCGAATTCAAAAACCACCAAACCCAACTTTGATTTTTCTCAAGAACTTGAAAAGTAGCTACATGCATGAATGAATACAAGTAGATATCTCTATTTCTCACACAATCAAGGTTCTCTACCCGAAAATGAATGAAGAACAAGTGAGAGAGAGTGAAGAGAGAGAGTGTACCGAGAGAGAGAAAATCTGAGAGAGAGAGAGAGAGGAAGAAATGAGAGAAAAGAGAGAAAGAAGGGAGGGCTCGGAATAAAAAAGAAAGAAGAAGGAGGTGGGGTGGTTTTATATTACCAAGGGAGGGTAATATAGTAATTAGGTTATTCTATGTTTTGATTCTCTTTTTATTCTTAAAAGAAAATAGAGTTGATCTGTAAATACTTCTCTCGGAAAGATGAATTTGTTTTGAATAAAAATCTTTAACACGTAGATCTCGAAATTTTCTTTCCAACCATTACTCATAATAGATTTTCGAGCGAACGGTTGATTTTATATGATTTTTACAAGTTTGTGCTAGTAATAACACTTTTCCATATAAAAATCAATTTAAAATGCAACAATCACCAAATAAATCCGTCCATCATTTTTAGAAAGTCTACAGGATTATTACGAAGATAACAAAACAATTCCAATGTTTTTATCTTACTCAGATAATTTTATAAAAATGTGCGAAGGTTAAATAAACATTTATTTAAATCACATAATTCCATTAAATTCATAAAAATGTCACAGAGCACATAGTCATGCACACAGACAAGCAATCACACATATACAATCACATAACGACTCAGGTTTGATCACAGAATTTATTCTTCTATAATCTTTATACTTTCTACGCGTACCGCGTCACGTTCAGCCTGACGGCCCGACGCACAGCGTTTCAATTACGCTTCTCATTATCATTATTGATCGACACGTCACTTAGGACGATACACTTTATTTTCATATTCATTTCATTCAATCACACATAATTCACATTTTATATTATTTAACTCCTTTTTGGGACGGGTTACGTTCTACCTGATGGTCCGACGACACAGCTTAACTCCTAAGCTGACTCTTTAAATTGGAACATTTTTATTTACGCTCCTATATACTAATATGTAGAAAAGACAATTAATCAGCACTTAGTCACATAATTATAATCACGTCACATAAAGCAAACTTTATTCACTTAATTACGTCTCAAAATTCTCAGTCGTCACAACAAATAAGTAAAGTCTTACGCTAACATATCTCTCCAAAAACATAGCTCATGATATATTTAACATGTTTAATTAGGTGTAATTTAGTTATTAAATAATTTATTTATAGCATTTTATGTAAATAATCAACACATAGACATCTGTTTTTTAACTAAAATCGATGTCTAATCAAGTATAGACATCAGGTATTCACCGATGTCTAGAATAGACATCACCGACATCAAAATCGGTTGGGAAATAGCATAGATATCGGCCAAAAAGTGATGTATATGGACTTTTTTCTTGTAGTGACATCCTGATGAGCTTGAAGTTAAAAATGATATGCTCATTGCCATCATTTGTAAATATTGTATTTCATATCCGTAATTAGTCCAGCAAGCAACTAACAAAATTTCAAAAAAATACGGTAAAGGTACATTTTCTCATTAAAGCTTACGTCTTGTGATCTGCATAAATAAAAATGGTGAGTGCAGTTGTTCCTTCAATTATTCCTTAAAATATTTAGTTCTACCTGAAGAATAAGAGAAAAAAATATATGTTCATGTAATATCTATAATATCTGCTAAAAATAAATATTTAGAGCATCTACATGTAAAAATATGCTGAAAACAGCAAGAGAAAGCTGTTAAAATCTACCGAAAAATTGCTGCATAAATACATGTAAACCCTGCTAAAATAACAAAAATTGCAGCATAAACATGTAAAAATCTGCTAAAAATAGTAGCAGAAAACAGTTAAAATCAGCTAAAAAACTGTTGTATAAATACATTTAAAATCTGCTGAAAAATCTAAAAAAACTCCAGCAAAAACATGTACAAAACTGTTTAAAAATTGTACCAGAAACTGCTTAATAGTGTACGCAAAAAATGTAAAAAACTAATATATGTCATAAGCTGAAACAATTTAAAATGTTACAGCAAAATTTGTTCATAAAACATGTAATAGTCTAAAAGTATAGTGATAAATACATACTCGTTCGAGAATAAGATTCAAAGTATGAGTTGTAGAAGATATCCAAAATATGATAGGTTTTTTTTGCCTTTATTAGTTTGGCAGTAGACATGTTATTTGTATCATTGTGGGTAACTACTTGAATAGTGGTTTTTGCTCCAATTTCATTGATAGACTTATCCACATATTCAAATATATATCTTCATGTGTGTAATTAACTTCATGTTCATATTATTTCATAAGACCTTCTTTAACTGATATTTACTATGTGACATGTATTGCGGGCCAAATCTACAAACACCCTCTACAAATTTAGGAAATCCATAATTATTAGTGGTATTAAATGGTACACCAGATTTCTACACCCAACGAGCTAAGTACACCGGTTCTTTCCTTGAACATTGCATCATTAATATTATGTTGTCTCTTCACTTTATGCAATGTAATAGTCGAATCTTTAGACCCTATTAGTCTTGTATATTCATCCAAAGTTTCGATTCATCCAAAGGTCCGAGTAAATATTGTTTTTTGCAATAGCTTCCACATCAATTATCTCTACATCATATCCTATAACTTAATCTCTGGATTCTTGAATATGCTTCTTTATATTCTCTTCTTTTCTTTTGGTCACATCTAAAGTTGTCTTGTAAATATCAGTCCAAAAGTGTATTTTCATTGCAAGATTCCATATTTTCTCTAATGCCAGCAATATGTTGTTTCAATAGATTAATACTTTTGTAAAATTCACTGCCACACAAATTACACTTTCCTTTATTTGTTTTATCAGGGACCATTGGTCCAGATACCCCGACAACATCAATAACATTGCCACTAGAATTTGTTGCATCTATAGTTTTTATAGACACTGAATTTATTGCTACGGGTGAACTAACATTTGTAAGTGTTTCCATTATATATAGTATATCACAAACAAAAAAATAGAATAAGAGCAATAAATAACACATATAACAAAAACCTAAATCATATATTAAAGGGTCCAATACAAATACAGTCATAAACATCAAGATTCAAAGTTACAAATGCAACACTAGTACCAACTAAGGAATTCATAAGTAGTTAATATACATTACGAGGAGATACTAAATTATATATTTTCAAATTCCAATTAAAATATTGAATCTTTGATTTGGTGAGGGCTTCAATCATGAATCAAGATATTAAATATTTGACTTTTAATTTTTAAAAAAAGAGATTAAAGAAGAAAATAACGAGTAAAGTAAAGAGTGTATAGATTACAGAAGAAGCACCGATTAACATTTCAAGCGTTCAGCTAGAGTAAGAGTCTTGACTTAAATTACTCGGAGTCGAACTGAGTTTTGACCGAGTTTTAGTATAATCAATTTTCTACCCGAGTCACTAGGCCGAGTTGATAATGTTTACAACACTGTTTTTTATATATTTTATTGCACTTCAGTTAATATATATAAGAACGCCATATATTATCAATAGGTCACTTTGTCTATATTTTTAATAGAAGTGCAAATGATACCAATAGTATAACTTCATATATTCGCTAGGTTTTATTCTTGATAAAATAAATACCTTACACCTCAATCTAATTCTAAGGTTAGATTTAAAAAATAATAATAATAATACTTTGGTCATGTCTATAAACTATAACAGAATTACATAAAATAAGATTCCTTCATTGAACATTACTGAACACTTCATCGTATATTTATGAAACTACACACAAAGATATCTCTTTAATTCTCTTATGTACTCACCAAGTCATATGTAAAGAGTACATAAATGTTGTTATTGTACTGTCTTGAATATATAGAAATGAATTTACTAAGAGGATGCCATTTTTTTAAGTTAGCTATAGGATGATAATATAACTTTATTTTCCCTTATCCTTTTAAAGAGATTTATCAATCTGGATTTTTACTATGGATGATTGTACATTAATTTGGTCGGGCCAAAAAATTCAAAAGTCACTTAACTATAAATTTTGAAATATGGCCAAGTGTACTAATGAGTTATCCATTATCATAATTGTTCTAGCTTGTGTGGCTATCAAGACTCTCACATTGAAAATTAAGTATTTGTCTCCTCCAAAGACAATTCTAGAAATCATGAACATAATAATGATACGATAAAATATTTCATATATATTACTCTATTTTTTTCCTCTCATAGATTACTATATTTGTTTTGTCTTTTGTGTCTAGTAAATTTAAATAATTGCATGAAGACTACTATAATGATCGTTAGATACTTAATATCCCTAAACCTATATACGGGTTCTACAAATCTCTGTAACACCCCTTTCTTTAAAATAAAAAAAAGATATTACTTATAATCCATAAACCTACAAACATATAAATAACATATTTCTAAATAATAATTAAACACTCTAAAAATATATAAAATAATATTAAATCTCCAAATTTTTTAAACCAATAATATAAATGGTGAAATCTATAAATAAATAATTAATTCTAGATAATTATGAAGTCCAAAATTCTAATCAATAAAATGGGGTAGCTCTTAATCATACATTCCTAAATCGCCCTAAGCAGCCGTCAGAAAAAAATACTGCATGAGTCGAATGCCTTGTACGGATTTAAAGCTAGTACGAAGATTACAATTCACACTTCATGTTCATACTATTTCATAAGGCCTTCCTTAACTGATATTTACTAGGTGACATGTATTGCGGGCCAAATCTACAAACACCCTCTCCAAATTTAGGAAATCCATAATTATTAGTGGTATTAAATGGTACACCAGATTTCTACACCCAACGAGCTAAGTACACCGGTTCTTTCCTTGAATATTGCATCATTAATATTATGTTGTCTCTTCACTTTATGCAATGTAATAGTCGAATCTTTAGACCCTATTAGTCTTGTATATTCATCCAAAGTTCCGATTCATCCAAAGGTCCGAGTAAATGTGGCTTTTTGCAATAGCTTCCACATCAATTATCTCTACATCATATCCTATGACTTCATCTCTGAATTCTTGAATATGCTTCTTTATATTCTCTTTTTTTCTTTTGGTCACATCTAAAGTTGTCTTGTATATATCAGTCCAAAACTGTATTTTCATTCTAAGATTCCATATTTTCTCTAATCCCAGCAATATGTTGTTTTAATAGATTAATACCTTTGTAACATTTGAAAGGAATACGTCCTAAGTCCAATCATGTATTAGGATTTAGGAATAACTTTTATGTAATCTGTTTTGATTTCATTGATATTAATAAAACTTGTTTTGTTTTTATTACGGGCTCTATCTATTTAAGTGTTTAAATAAGATATACCATAGTTTAGAGTAAAGCTTTTTATGGATTATGATAAGATCATAATAGTGAGACCTAAAAAGATGATAACTCTAACCTTAAATAGTTCCTGGTCGTAGGATTACTAACTGGTAATTAATAATCCGCAGAGATCGGTACATACTATGCTTGCTTCATTATGAAGAATGTCTTTTCTCATAGATATTTGTGTGGTGACACTATAGCTAGTATGTAGGTGCTTATTATGGAATAAGTTCACTGATGATGACTCGCACAGCTGAACAATTGATGGAGTTTACTCACATGTCAGCAGTTGTTCACATAGTGATAGTTGTACAAGTATCCTTAGACTTGAGGTCATCATAGTCATCTTGTGTACACTGAACTATGCTTTGGTTTAGTTCTTAGTCTCCAGGGACAATTATTAGGGCTCTTCTGGGTATAGGAATTTGTACACGAAGATAGTGTATGATCAATAAAGGATCTACCCCTTTCATTGAAGGAAGCGAATGTTCAAGGCTGATCCACTTATGCTAGTTCAGGAATCTCTGGCCAGAGTGAATGAAATTAGAAAGGAGTTTCTAATTTGCATAGAACTACGCATAGTAAATTGTAAGCAAAGTGATTGAATTAGATAGGCTTGACACGAGATCCATGCCTTGTATTTAATCGGGAAATTGTAGGGTAGAAGGAGTTTATTGTACGGTAACTATTCACTGACAGGTTCTTGGTATTCTAAGCAGTGAATTCATATTATCCGGATAGTCGCGATATGTTGAGAAACATCACTTACGATGTAGAATAAATGTGATTAATTAATTAATCATATTTAATAAATTAGAGAATTTATATAAATAATGATAAAATTGTTTTATTATTATTTATTTCTACTACCAGCTTAATATTGAACCTACAAGGTCACACCATAAAAAGAGAATGATTTATTGGTGGAAGAGTTAATTAATAATGGATAATAATTATTTATTTATGAAATAAATAATTCTTTGGCAAATTTAATAATTGATTAAATGAGATTTAATTGATTATAAATTAATTAAGAAAAGTTCTTAATATTATTAATAAAGGATTTAATTTTTGGAAATTAAATCAAGAGAGAGAATTATTTCTAAAGTGTTTAGAAAAAGGATTAATGATTAAAAGGTATTTTAATTATTAATGAGAATAATAAATGGGATAATAATAATAATATTTATGGGAAAATTTCAGCTGAAAATTTTGCCTATAAATACACTATTATAGACCCTAATTTTATTCCAACCTCGAAACCCGAAAACCCAAAAAGTTTGGAAAACCCAATTCTCTCCACCTCCTTACTCCTCCTTAACATCGTTTTCTTGGTGGATACCGGTGGAGTGCTTCACACTTGAGGAGCAACTGCTAAGGATCTTTGATCGTTGTCTCCGAATTATTTTTAAAGGTTAGATTTGATCCCTCGAATTTTTATTCATGATTTATATGCTTTTAATTTGGATTTTGTATGTGTAAAAGTGTTTTCCCATGACCCCGCTGTGTTAAAAATCCAACAATGGTATCAGAGCATAGGTTGTATGCATATAGATCTGTGGTAAAAATTTCAGAATTTTATATGCTTGTATGAATTAATTATGATTTTTACAAGTTATATTATCGATTAATTTTGTCTGATGAGAAATCGTTTCTCAGAATAATTTTGAATGTTGATCTGGGTTCTACAAGTGTTGTAGATCGTCTGGGTATTTTTTTCATAATTTAATGATGTATAGATTTCTTGTTATGAATTTTTGAAGTTGTTTCAATTAAAATTCGTAATTTAATAATTAAATATATATATATTATATATATATATATATATATATATATTTGTATGGCTGTAAATGTATATCTGCACCTATTGTATTGTTTGCTGTTGTATGCTGTCGGGAAAGGTACAAAGTCAGAGAAGTCAGATGCACGGTTTTCTAGGTAGCAGGCCACGGCGGCTGGTGCAGAAAAATAAAAAAAAATATAGGGGTGTAACGCATTCTGGGAATGTCTTACACACCTGTGGCGCATTCACGGAATGCGTTACACCCTTTAATTGCTTAAAAGGGGTGTAACGCATCACTGGAATGCGTTACAGGGCTTGTAACGCGTTCCTGTAATGCGTTACAGCCCGTCTGTTGATTTTAAAATTGATTTTCTGGGAGTTTCGTAACTCCGTTTTAGGCGTGCAATATACCGTTGGATTCGTTTTTCCGAGATGGATCTAATGGAGTGATCAATTTTAGTTTATATAAAAGTTTTGAACTGTTTATATTTCCATGAAGTGTTTTAAAGCTGTTTTTGACTGTTTTAATTGCTTTTAAATGCTTCATGTGATACATAGAGATGTATAATGCTTAGAATAATGTGCTAGATGATATAACATGTCTACCTTGATGTTTATTCATGTTGATATATGTGATATATTCTTAGTTTATCATGCGATGATAGATTTAGGTGAACTTAAATAAATATAAGGCGTTTGTTAGGCAACCTAGTATAGTGAAATTGTTTCATAACCTTAAGAACAATATTATGAATACAATCATGAGATTCTTGTGTTTGTGAAATACGTAATTGAATCTGAATTTTCGATATGAGAGAAAGGATGATTTTGTCAACAACAGATTTCTATCTGTATGAAAGGGTTATTAAGTGACGCCTCTTGACAATGCTCCACCCGATCTCGGAATCATCTGATTATTGATTATTGATTTGAAATATTTAATTTAAAAGGAAGAATCTCTTTATAATATGATTATGATTGTAACGTAATATAATCCCTCTAAAATTAAATAATATCAAGTAGTAATTGGCCAATGACACAACGGGCTTGTGTCGGTCATAGCCTTCCAACATAATAGAAAAGTAGTTCTTATTTTTGAATCATTGTCGTTTCATGCCACAGCCGAGGGCTTTGATTTCGAAATAAGAAATACTTTTCTATTACATAGAGATGTGTACATTGAATAAGAATCTAAAGGTCGTTACGTGCCACAGCCGTGGGCCTTTGGGGACTGATTCAATTGTACGGAATGTTGGGTTAGACTTGACTTAGAATATTGAGTTTGTCGTGCCACAGCCGTGACTCAATTATTCAAGAGGTTAAAGTTTGATTAGGGAATAACATTAGATGTAATTGACAAGAGTTGTCTGCCTATTGAACATTACATGGCGTTTCGTGCCACAGCCGGGGTTGTGTAATGGAATGTAGGATCCCTATTTCCACTAGCATTATGAATGCTTAATTTTTCACGTAGGGGGTTGAATAAATTAGGAAAACTAGTGGGAGCCACTTATGAATAAAGACCTGATTCATATAGTGTTTTGAAATGAAATCGAATATTTGCTAAGTGTTGTTATGTGTTTATCATTTACAGATTTACTTTGTACGTTATGTCTTCTGCACTATCACTCAGGAGCATATTGGATGCTCACAAATTGACTGGTCCTAATTATGCTGACTGGCTTCGAAACTTGAGAATTGTTCTCAGGATTGAGAAGCTGGAATACATGATTGACTCACCTAAGCCTACTGAACCTGCTAGTGATGCACATAATGATGAACATGTTGTGTATCGTAAGTGGATAGATGATGCAAATGTTGCTCAATGCATCATGCTAGCTTCCATGAACATTGAGCTACAGAAGCAACATGAGCATATGGATGCTCACACTATCCTTATGCATCTACAAGAGTTGTATGATGTGGCGGGGAGGACAGCTCGATATGAGATATCGAAGGAGCTATTCGGTTGTAGGATGTCTGAGGGATCATCTGTGAATGACCATGTACTTAAGATGATTAATTTGATTGAACGTCTTGGACAACTTGGTTTTGCCATGGATGGGGAGCTGGGCCAAGACTTGGTCTTGCAATCGCTTCCGAGTTCGTTCTCGCAGTTTGTTGTGAACTTTCACATGAATAAGTTGGATGTCAGCCTGCCTGAACTCCACAACATATTGAAGACTGCGGAATCGAATTTTCCCCCTAAGAAGAGTTATGTTCTTCTAATTGGTGAAGGTTCCAATCCTAAGAAAAGGAAGAGGAACCCTTCCAAGAAGAAGAAAGAAGGTGAGAAAATGCAGGTTCCACCAAAAGCTGAAGACCCCAAGAGCAAAGTTGTTTACTTTCACTGTAACAAGGTGGGGCACTGGAAGAGGAACTACAAGGTTTACCTTGCAGAATTGAAGAAGAAGAAGGGTAGTGAGACTACCGCTTCTGATTCAGGTATGTTCATGATAGAAGTGAATATGTCATTAAATCAAATTTCTACTTGGGTATTAGATACCGCCTATGGTTCTCAAATCTGCAATATGTTGCAGGGACCAAGGAGAAGTCGGACTCTTGAGGAAGAGGAGGTGATTCTACTGATGGAAATAGAGAAAGAGTTGTTGCTGAAGATGTAGAATCATTTCATTTATATATGCCTACAGGCAAGACTATTGTTTGAAATAATTGTTATTTTGTTCCCTCGATTGTGAGGAATATTATTCCCATGTTAAACTTGGCTGGATTTTCATTTATTATTGAGAATAATGAATGTTCTATTCTTAGAGATAATATTCTTTATGGACGTGGTACTTTAAATAATGGTCTGTATATATGTGACATAATTTACTTCAGATTGAACAAACTAATAACAGAAAAGGGATGATGAAAATCTCACTTTATAGTGGCACTGCAGTCTCCATTTAGTAGACATGGAGAGAGGGATGCAAATTTGCTAGGAATGGTACACACAGATGTATGTGGACCAATGTCTACGCAAGCCATGGGTGGATTTTCATACTTCATTACTTTCATAGATAATAGATCTAGATTCGGATATGTGTTTGATGAAACACAAGTCTGAAGCCTTTGAAAGGTTCAAAGAGTATAAGTATGAAGTGGAGAAACAACCAAACATAGTATTATAACTCTTCGATCAGATCGAGGTGGTGAATACTTTAATGGAGTGTTTCTAGATTATCTCAAAGTAAATGGTATAGTCTCCCAGTGTACTCCTCCAGATTGGTATCTGAAAGGAGAAATCAAACTTTGTTGGACATAGTTCGGTCCATGATGAGCTATGCAAATCTTCCAGTATTCCTATGGGGTTATGCATTGGAAACCTCAGCATATTTACTGAATAAGGTGCCTTCCATATCTGTTCCTCAAACTCTGTATGAAATATGGAAAGAAAGGAAACCGAGTCTTAAACATGTTAAGATTTGGGGATGTCCAGCTTATGTGAAGTAAGTTGACCCAGATAAGCTGGAATATCAATCCGTAAAATATAGTTTTGTTTGATATCCTAAAGAGACTTTAGGGTGTTACCTTTACACCGATCATCGGGTGTTTGTCTCCAGACATGCTACCTTCTTGGAAAAGGAGTTTATCCTTGAAGGAAATAGTGGGAGCAAAATTGAACTTGATGAAGTTCAAGAAGCACAAACTACTACAGATCGAGTGGAAACACCTGTTCTAACTGAACAACCTTTTGTGGAAAAGCCCATTCATAGGTCAGGGAGAGTGTCTCGCTAACCTGAGAGGTAATATGGCCTTGTCATTGAGAATGACAATGAGTTGTCGATCATTGATGATGATGACCCTGTGACCTATAATGAGGCTATGAGTAGTGTTGACTCAGAAAAATGGCATAGTGCCATGAAATCCAGAATGGAATTTATGTATAAGGTATACAAAAGATAGATTATAGCAGATGGCCAGGTGGAGACCTTTAAGGCCAGGCTTTTGGGAAAAGGATTCAAACAAAGGCAATGGATTGACTTTGATGAAACCTTTTACCTGTAGCCCTGTTAAAATCAGTTCGGATTTTACTTGCGAATGCTGCTTTCTACGACTATGTGATATGGCAAATAGCCAGATGGTTTTCTTTCCAAGGGAAATGAAAACCTAGTGTGTAAGCTGCTGCGAACCATATGTGGTTTAAAGCAAGCTTCTCGAAAGATGGAACATTCGTTTTGACGAGACAATCAAAGAGTTTGATTTTATCAAAAAAACATAGATGAACTATGCGTCTACAAAAAGGTTAGTGGGAGCGCGGTAACATTTCTTGTATTGTATTGAAATAGAGTTGACATACATAACAACATAGGAGACCCACTCACAAAGCTACTTTCTGAAAGTCACTTTGATCGTCATAAAGACAAGATGGGTATTAGATACCAGAGTGATTGGCTTTAGTACAAGTGGGAGATTGCAAGGAATATGTCCTAAGTCCAATCATGTATTATGATTTAGGAATAACTTTTATGTAATTTGTTTTGATTTCATTGATATTAATAAGGACTTGTTTTGTTTTTATTACGGGCTCTATCTATTTAAGTGTTTAAATAAGATATACCATAGTTTAGAATAAAGCTTTTTATGGATTATGATGAGATCATAATAGTGAGACCTAAAAAGATGATAACTCTAAACTTAAATAGTTCCTGGTCGTAGGATTACTAACTGGTAATTAATAATCCGCAGAGATCGGTACATACTATGCTTGCTTCATTATGAAGGATGTCTGTTCTCATAGACATTTGTGTGGTGACACTATAGCTAGTATGTAGGTGCTTATTATGGAATAAGTTCACTGAGCATGACTCGCACAGCTGAACAACTGATGGAGTTCACTCATGTGTCAGCAGTTGTTCACATAGTGATAGTTGTACAAGTATCCTTAGACTTGAGATCATCATAGTCATCTTGTGTACACTGAACTATGCTTTGGTTTAGTTCTTAGTCTCCAGGGACAATTATTAGGGCTCTTCTGGGTATAGGAATTTGTACACGAAGATACTGTATGATCAATAAAAGATCTACTCCTTCCAGTGAAGGAAGCGAATGTTCAAGGCTGATCCACTTATGCTAGTTCAGGAATCTCTGGCCAGAGTGAATGAAATTAGAAATGAGTTTCTAATTTGCATAGAACTACGCATAGTAAATGGTAAGAAAAGTGATTGAATTAGATAGGCTTGACACGAGATCCATGCCTTGTATTTAATCGGGACATTGTAGGGTAGAAAGAGTTTATTGTACGGTAACTATTCACTGACAGGTTCTTGGTATTCTAAGCAGTGAATTCATATTATCCGGATAGTCGCGATATGTTGAGAAGCATCACTCACGATGTAGAATAAATGTGATTAATTAATTAATCATATTTAATAAATTAGAGAATTTATATAAATAATGATAAAATAGTTTTATTATTATTTATTTGTACTACCGGCTTAATATTGAACCTACAGGGTCACACCATAAAAAGAGAATGATTTATTGGTGGAGGAATTAATTAATAATGGCTAATAATTATTTATTTGTGAAATAAATAATTCTTTGGCAAATTTAATAATTGATTAAATGAGATTTAATTGATTATAAATTAATTAAGAAAAGTTCTTAATATTATTAATTAAGGATTTAATTTTTGGAAATTAAATCAAGAGAGAGAATTATTTCTAAAGTGTTTAGAAAAAGGATTAATGATTAAAAGGTGTTTTAATTCTAATAAATGGGATAATAATAATAATATTTATGGAAAAATTTCAGCTGAAAATTTTGCCTATAAATACACTATTATAGACCTTAATTTTATTCCTACCTCGAAACCCGAAAACCCAAAAAGTTTGGAAAACCCAATTCTCTCCACCTCCTTCCTCCTCCTTAACATCGTTTTCTTGGTGGATACCGGTGGAGTGCTTCACACTTGAGGAGCAACTGCTAAGGATCTCTGATCGTTGTCTCCGAATTATTTATAAAGGTTAGATTTGATCCCTCGAATTTTTATTCATGATTTATATGCTTTTAATTTGGATTTTGTATGTGTAAAAGTGTTTTCCTATGACCCCGCTGCGTTAAAAATCCAACAACATTCACTACCACATAAATTACACCTTCCTTTATTTGTTTTATCAGGGACCATTATTCCATATTGCCCGATAACATCAATAACCTTACCACTAGAATTTGTTGCATTTATAGTTTTTATAGACACTGAATTTGTTGCGACAGGTGAACTAACATTTATAAGTGTTTCCATTATATATAGTATATCACAAACAAAAAAATAGAATAAGAGCAACAAATAACACATATAACAAAAACCTAAATCATATTTTAAAGGGTCCAATACAAATATAGTCATAAACATCATGATTCAAAGTTACAAATGCAACACTAGTACCAACTAAGGAATTCATAAGTAGTTAATATACATTACGAGGAGATATTGAATTATATTTTTTCAAATATCAATTAAAATATTGAATCTTTGATTTGGTGAGGGCTTCAATCATGAATCAAGATATTAAATATTTGATTTTTAATTTCTAAAAAAAGAGATTAAAGAAGAAAATAACGAGTAGTAAAGAGTGTATAGATTACAGAAGAAGCACTGATTAACATTTCAAGCGTTCAGCCAGAGTAAGAGTCTTCACTTCAATTACTCGGAGTCGAACCGAGTTTTGACCGAGTTTTAGTATAATCAATTTTGTACCCGAGTACTCAGAACTTGGGTTGGACGAGGGGTCCAAAATGAGTCACTAGGCCGAGTTGATAATTTTTACAACACTATTTTTTATATATTTTATTGCACTTCAGTTAACATATATTAGAATACCATATATTATCAATAGAAATGCAAATGCTACCATTATTATAAATTCGGCGAGGTCACTTTGTCTATATTTTTAATAGAAGTGCAAATGATATCAATAGTATAACTTCATATATTCACTAGCTTTTATTCTTGATAAAATAAATACCTTACACCTTAATCTAATTCTTAGGTAAGATTTAAAAAATAATAATAATACTTTGGTCATGTCTATAAACTATAACAGAATTACATAAAATAAGATTCCTTCATTGAACATTATTGTACACGTATATTTATGAAACTACACACAAAGATATCTCTTTAATTCCCTTAAGCTTACAGTTATAATAGATAAAAATTATGGAAAAATAATAAATAGTTCGTATTGTAACTATTGCAATGATTTATCACTTTTATTGTGATGATATAATTTAAATATTTAGCCTTACCAAAGAGAAGATTATTTTCATAACTAGAAGATGTAGTTTGTACATTTTGTTTTTAATAATACAAAAATATCTACATATGGATTGGATATATTTTAAATTGAAATACTCAAGATATTAATGTTTATACTTTAAATCATTAATGATTTTATATCGAATTGGCAATTTAAAAAAATGGAACACTAAATTACATGTACATGGTCAGATTTGACATTTTTCAAAAAATAAAATTATTTTTGGACAAAAATGAGATTCCTTATTCAGGTCAAATCACTTTTTGGTTTCATATTTTAAAATTTTAAAACCCTACACCCATTATCAGTTCTCTGCTAAAGCCGAAGGTTTATAGAAAATGCAGAACATACAAGATAGTATTTTTTACAAGTCCAGAACTAAATGTTGGAAGCTTAGGGAAGATCTATTTTTGGAGTTAGTTGAGTTATCCTCCAAACTGTTACTTCTCCGTTATTATTTGAGCGTTAGGTGTAACAGTCAAATTGGGGGAGATTGTTGAGCAAGATTAAAGTTGTATGCATAACTCAACAATGTTGGTTTGGATAACTCATTATAGACCAAAGGACATGCAAATAATCTATGTTCCACTGAGATCAGTAAAGATTGAAGATTAGGTATCGACACATATGGTTCTTAGAATTGTAGTGAAAAAGTCATCAACAGAAGTCTGGGTGTAGTTCATTAATATGTTCAAGCAACAGAGGAATAAGATTGAAGATATTCGAAGCAGTTCTTAGGATTAGTATGAAGACATCAAGGAATCTTAGTGAAGTTGGTTATATATGGTAGAAGACTGAACAATATTTTGAAAAGTCTATAGTACGAAGACATTAGAACGGCACTATTCATCTGTGAACCAGACCATTATACTAGGCGTCAGTGATACGTGATGGGAAACCAAGTACTATCATTAGAAGAACTTTAAGTAAGGATTTTTATCTAAATATGAAGGATATATGCTTTATATGAAGGCTCGGAGAGAAGCCATGAAGATGGAAAAGTTAAAGGGTTAAAGTGCTCTACAAAAACTAAGTGAAAGTGATCACTACCTTATAGTAGGAGTCACCAAAGCTACTCTTTTACCTAGTAGGACCCACTACCTCATCATATGGCTCAAAAACTAAGTACTAGAAGTTTTATTGACCTAGTATGAGGCACAGGGAAAAATGAGATCAAAAACTAAGTCAGAAGTGCACCTTGTTCACTATAGGCGTCAATACCTTCTTCATTGGCCCGTTAGAGGCGCCACCAACTCCAGAAACTAAATAAAGGAGTCCCTATGCACCCTCTAGGCACCACTCCTTCCTATGGTACCCTTGTAGGTGCCACCTACAGCTTGTCCACTCAGAAACTACGTTAAAACTCTATATTGTACCCTGTATTAGCCACCACCCTCTCCTACTTACCTATAGGCACCACATGCATCAAAGGCATTGGACTACTTTAGGTGCCACCAAGTCTTGTACAACACCTAGGAGGCGCCACTTGAATATTTGAGTAAGAAACTAAGTGGTAGTTATCCTTCTTAGGCACCACTTGCTCAAGGGAATAGTACAAAGCACATGTTGGACAAAAATGGAAGTTGCTGTCATTTTAAATACTTAGATATAATTAATCTGTGTATGCTTTCTTCCTCTCCAAGCTAGTACTCTACCTACCAGCCTATAGAAATAAAAAGATGCAGGTTAGAATTGTATCTCTCGACCGGTGAATAGTGTGAAGCTCTTGCAAACTATTATCAGCACACAAAAACATTGATTTGACAAGGAGAGCTCATACCCAATTGATTATTCACCATTAAGGTCTTACACATTTAGATACACTCATCATTTATAGTTTCTTTGATTTTTTTGATTATCATTTGATAAGAGCTGTAGGTTTTTAGAGTGATAGAAAGATGCCATTATTTTAATAGCTTACAAATTTGTATTGATCTTTCTTTTTGTAACATTGAATATATATTCCAAAGTCTAAGAAAACCTTTATGGTTTAATTACTTTATATAAGAATTATTCCATGAAATCTCATGTGTTTTTTATTTCATTTTAAAGTTTCATTTCCTGCTGCATTTTAGTTTTAAAATGAAGAACATATATTCACCCATCCCCCAGTATGTACCTAGTGGACCTAACACTGTCTATTTTGTATCCTGTAAAATCAGCATCTGAATATCTTATTAGCTTAAAGTATGAATCACTAGGATACCACAAACCAAGTATTATGGTTCCTTTGAGATATTTGGAAATTCTTTTTACAGCTATCAGATGTAGTTATCTTGGATTAGCTTGAAACTTTCCACATAGACAGGTAACATACATGATATCAGGCCAATTTATAATGAAAAATATGAGTAAGCGAAACGTAGCTTATAGTTAATTATATCAACTGATGAACTAGTATTTAAATCTAACTTGATTGTAGTGGCCATGAGAGTTGTAGTAGTTGAGCTGTCTTGCATTCCAAACCTTTTCGGCAAATTTTTGATATATTTAGATTGACAAATGAAGATCCCTTCTTCACTCCTCTTGACTTGTAACCCCAGAAAATAACTCAATTATCCCATCATACTCATCTAATATCTACACTGCATCAGCTTAGCAAACCTCTCAGATAATTTATCATTAGTAGAGCCAAAAATGATTTCATCAACATATATCTGAACTAATAACAAGTCCTTACCACTGTCCAGTAAAAACTGTGCAAGTGTTTTATACTAGGCTCTTGGAGTTTGCTTTAGTCCATAGAGTGTTTAATCCAATCTGTAGACATGATTTGGATATTTTAGACTAATTCATCCTAAATGTTATTCAACATAAACTTTTTCGTCAAGTTCACCATTGAGAAATGCACTTTTTACATCTATTTGGAACACTTTAAACTTTATGTGAGCAGCATAGGCCAAGAAGATTCTTATGGGCTCTAGTCTTGCACCAGGAGCAAAAGTCTCATCATAGTCAATTCCTTCTTATTGGGAGTGCCCCTTTGTAAATAGCCTTGCTTTATATCTTGTAATGATACACTTACTATTAGTTTTGTTTCCGAACACCCATTTAGTATTAACCGCTTATATGTTATTTGGCCTTGGCATTAGAGTCCATATATTGTTTCTTTCAAATTCATTGAGCTCATCTTGCATTGTTAGGACCCAATCAGCATCTAGAAGAGCTTCATCCACTTTTTTTGGTTCACTTTGAGATAGAAAAGAATGATAGAGACATTCATTTTGTGTGGCTTTCCTTGTCTTCACACCACTATTAGGATTTCCAATGATTAAGTCATGAGTGTGTGACTTAGTCAATTTTATTGCAGAAGAAAGTTGGCTTCTTAAAGAAGATCATCCCCCATGATCCATGAAGTCTCTATTACCATCTTGGTGTGTATCATTGTTATTTCTAAAACTCCTCCTAAATCAGTGTTTTCGGAATTATCAGGATTTGTCTCATCAGTATTTGAGAAATTAGAGTCCGATGAAGTGTCTCATGATGTGTCTTCGCCTGTATCACTTGAACTTGACTCCTGATATTGGTCATGTTGATCCTCCTCAACATGTGATTCAGTATTTGTAGAGTTACCACTGGTACAAGTGGTTCATCGGAGTTTAGTGTGATATCAGGATTTTCAGTATTAATGTGTATTAATGTTTGAGATTATATCAGGATTTAACTATTCAGCATATGGTACTTTATTTTTAAATCTCAGTTGTTCATGATCATCTACATCTTTTAGACCTATGATCTTCTTATCATCAAAAGATACATGAATGGATTCTATGACTACTCTTGTTCTCAGATTAAAAACTCTGAAGACTTTTGTTGATAGTGGATATCCAACAAAAATGCATTCATCATCTTTTAGGTCAAACTTTGTAAGTTGTTCAGGATGAGTTTTGAGAACAAAGCATTTCCAACCAAAAGTATGAAAGTACTTATAATTTTGCTTCTTTCCCTTTACCATCTCAAATGGTGTATTTCCCTTCTTTTTTATCATAGTAACATTCTGTGTAAAGCATGCAATTTGCACAGCCTTAGCCCAAACGTAGGTTGGTAATTTTGCTTCCTTAAGCATGGTCCTTGCGGCTTCTATAAGAGTTATGTTCTTCATTTCTACAACTCCATTTTGTTGTGGAGTTCAAGGGGAAGAAATTTTTTTTATTTCCTTTTGTTTACAGAATTCTTCCATAGTGTTGTTCTTGAATTCAGTTCCATTATCACTTCAATTTTTTTCATAATATGTGTTGATACTTTTTCCAGTTGCTTCATATGATCAAGAAGAATGGATTGTGTCTTATCCTTTGTGTGCAGAAAAAAAAAACCTATGTGTATCTGGTGTACTCATCAACAATGACAAGTGCATACCTCTTCTTGGCTATATAAATTACATTAACTAGACTAGAAAAATCAATATATAATAAGTGGAATGGTTCAAAAATTGAGAATTTAGTCTTACTCTTAACTGATGATTTCCTTAGCTTGGTCTTCTTGCATGAATCACACAGTCCATCAGAAATATAACTGAATTGGGCAATCCTCTTACAAGATCTTTCTTCACAGGTTCATTAATATTGTTGAAGTTCAGTTGAGAATGTCTTATATTCCAATTTCAGTTGCCTTCCACAGTTTCTCTACATAACAAACAAATTATAGACCCATCACTATTTGTGGAAACCTTGGTTTCATATTAGTTACCATATTTGTAACCAATTATTGCAACAATGCCACTTTAATTGCTGATAATTTCAAAATGCTCATCATTAAAATTCATATGATAACCTCTGTCATAGATTTGACTCACACTCATCAGGTTATATATAAGTCTTGTAACTAGAGCTACATTATCAATTATTACATTCCCTAGTTTAATCTTTCCATATTATAAAGTTTTTCCTAAGTTCCCATCTCCATAAGAAACACTTGGATCGGCATTCTCCTTAAACTCTAGTGGTAGGGCTTTATTTCCAGTCATATGTCTTGAGCATCCACTGACTAGAGTATTTTCCTGTTACCCTATAATTAGATAAACCATTAGTTAGAATTTTTAAGACCCGACCTTTTTTGGATCCTTTGACCATATTAAATTAATTAACATTTGTAGCAGAAGTCTTCATATTAGAGTTTATGTTAACATTCTTAATATAAGGAGATACAAATACAAAAATAATTTTAATTTTATTCAAAGAGGATTTCAGTTTATAATAGTCATAATACAAATTGTGATACTCTTTACATGTGTAAATAGAGTGCTATGTACTTCCATAATGAAAACAAGGTTGTTGTCGTCTATATCTAACTATTCTGCTCCTAAACTCTGATTTAGGAGGAACAGTATTTAATCCCTTACTCTTCATGTAAACAACAGCAATATGATTAGCACTACCACAATTTAAACAAGCCTTTCTAAGTGCATTAGGAATTTGTTTATATTTGTTATCCTTATTGACACTACCTTTCTATTCCTATTTTTCCTTGGCTATTTTCCTTGTTCTTCATTTTAATTTCTTTCAGCTTTTGATTAAACCTGTTCAGAGTCATTAAACCAATATTTACTGACTTGGCCTTACCCTGTTCATAACTATCAGATTTTAAATTTGGCTTAAATGCTGATTTTGAACTCGTCTGACTTACTAATTTAAGTCCATCAGTATTTAAGTCAAACTTAACAGGTTTTAACTTAGTCTTCTTCTTTTTAACCTGTTTATCAGTATTTACTAGTTTAAGATTCGCATACCCGCTTTCTTTAACATCTTCACTACTAGGTTTATCTAGATTACCTAATTTTGACCCCCAATAGCCACTTTAAATTATTCTATAAGTTTTTTTTCCTGAATTAGTCCAGAGTTTGATTATTTCCCTTTCTTTAACTAACTCATTCTCAAGATAAGCATGTTTTTCTAACAATTTATCTTTAACATAAACAACATCATCTCTTTATTTTTGAATTTCTAGCATGAAAATTAACTCAGCTTCTAGGAAATCATCTCTTTTCTTTAAGTCAGAATTCTCAATTCTGATCCTAGCACTTTTAATGGTTTGTTCCCTATAACTAACATGCAAGCTTTTAAGAAATAATCTTAACTCATGGATATCATCAGTATCAAAAGATAGAGTTGTTTGAGGTATATTGGTCTCGAGAGCCTCAGATTCACTTTCAGCATTTTCTATGAGAGCATAGTTAACACCCTCATCAAATTCTGAAGCATCATCCTAGTTCTTCTTCTTTGTGATCAAGGCTTTCTTCGTTTAACTTTTAGCTTTCTGCATTCAACTGCAAAATTTCCAACTCCATCACAGTTGTAACACTTGATCTTGGAGTCAACTTTTCCAGATTTGGGCTCTTAATCATCATATTTTATGTAGTTCTTCTTATCAGTGTTTGAAGCACTAGAGCCTTTCCTGGAAAACCCCTTTCCTTTCTTGAAGTCCTTATAAGCCATCCTCTTAAAGATTTTAACCATTAAAGCACCCATCTGCAAGATCTTCCCATCATCACAATGATCACTTTAAGAGTCGGTAAAGATATCAGAGTTCGATTCATCATCAGTATATATTTGATGACTCGGTATCAAACTTTGCAATCATAGCATTTCCTCTTAAATGACTATTTCTTAAAAACCTTTCCCTTAGATCTTGACCCCTTTCTTTTTCTCTTTTGCTCCATCTCCAGTTCATGAATTTTCAGCATTCCATAGATCTCATCCAGGGGTGTATATTCAAGATCATAGTTGTCTCTTATGGACTTGACCTTCAAGTCCCACTTTTTGGGGAGTGCAAGAAGAAACTTCTTATTTGAGTCTTCTGCATCATACTCTTTGTCTACAAGTGACATATCATTCAACAATTTCTGAAACCTCTCATAGATCTCAGTCAGTAGCTCATCATCTTTTGATTCAAAATGCTCATACTCTTGTGTGAGTTTAGTTTTCCTATTTTTCTTCATAGCAATTGAGCCTTGATACTTAACCTCCAAGGTATCCCATATCTCCTTGGTAGTTTTACATCCAATGAGTCTATTGGATATAACACTATCCAAACTGCTATGCAAGAGATGTCTGTCCTTGGCATCTTTCATGATCGATGCTAGATCTTCAGCAGTGTAGTCCTTCTCTTCTTTATCAACCATCTTTTTAGGCTCACCCGCAACAGAAACATTCAGTTTCTCAGGCTTGTAAGGACCATCAAAAATCCTTATCAGATATTCAAGATATGTAGCTAGTGGACACATAGCCATCTTTACTTTACCAATAGGATGTAAATTCACTTTCAGAATGGGAACTCTGATGGTTTTATATATGCTCATATTGTTATTGATTTGATTTGTGACTAGTGCTGGTTGTGTTTGTTAAGTTTCTTTTCTACCATGTTTTATTGTTTTATTGGATCTTAATCTATTTTTGTATCAACAACAAGCTCTGATACCAATTATTAGGCCTTTCAGTATACTATAGTGGGGGTGAATATAGTGTATAACAATCAAATTGAATTTAAATCTCAAAGATGAAGAACAGTCTTTATATTAATGAATAAAAATTGTTTATAAAACTCTCTCAAAGGATGAACAGATATTTTCGAGAGCTGCTTGGTTGCACGAATGATATATCAATATTCGACACATATAATGTTAACCTTATCTATGCTTATATACTGTACAGTTACACAATCAATCTAGTTATTAAGATATACATGAATAAGGAAACCTAATACATATTGAACTGTTGATTGCTACAAATGTGACGCCCTCAATCTCGGGGTTAGGAAATGAGGACTCACACACCTTTAAACTAATAATTAAATAAGCATAAACCCTGATTAACTACTAATAGGATCAACAGGATAAATATAAGATAAGATTACAACTACCAATCATAAAATATAACTTACAACCCCAAAATATTATTAAATAAATAATATCAATTCCGGCTGGGAACCGACAGATAACCCATTGTATCTTTAAACATTTCCTTCTAGGCGTGAGCTCACTCAAAAATACCACTACCTGCTCTGGCAACCGGAAGCCCTCAACACGATAGGGACCACCAGGTACGCTCTTACGAGCAGTGCGCCTAAGCCTGACCATCTTCTTGCTTAACTGCCATGGTTAGATTAAAACAAAACATATGAGTATAAAACTCAGCGAGTACCTGTAAAGCAGTTCTACGATATCAAATTACAATATACTTTACCAAACTCAGGGCATTCTACTTTATTTGTTCTAGGTGGCAGATTTCCAGCTTTTGGGTTTAGGAAAGGGTTTGAAGGAACAATACGGAGCTTTTAATGAACAAGGCTCAACGTAGGATGAAGCCGACATTCATCACAAATCATTAAAGGATCAGGATAGATCTTCAAAAGAGGAAAGCAACAGTATTTCATTATACGGAATCAATCATATGATCAATAGATTTAAGAATTAGGGTTCTCGAGCTTTAAGCTTCACATTAACATAATCAACTCTTTTCAAAACAATATAAACCATTACATTTTTGAGAATCAATTTACTGAACAAAAAGTTTCAGTTCGCTTTTAAATAATCATTTAGAACCCTTGATTGGATCACTTTATCTTTCTATTTCATTATAATACGGGTGATCAGCCCGTACCGACCTCCATCCGGTCTTTAAGGTTCCAGTCGGCATAATTTCAGCCTTAAGTTGGACTGGCCCCGCTAGCCTCTTACCATGACTGGACTAGTCCCACTAGCCTCTTACGTCCCAATCCAATCCATCAGGAATTCATTTGGAAAACCTTGAGTTGGAAAAAAAACAAATAGGTTTTCAAAAATCCATTTTTATCATTACCAAGAATATGAAATCATTCAGACTCTCTCGAGTCGAAATTCATTCTTAATTCAGATTTTTAGAAAAACAAGTTCAGGGAGTGATTCAAGGATAAACAAGGAACAATTCTTAAGAATTCTGAATCAAGGATAACAAGACCTTTAAGTTAAAAGGATCAACATCTGTCTAGGGATCAATAGGGAGATCAGGAAATAAAGTATCATTAAACAGGGTTCACAAGGATAATCATAGGGTTCAATACGATTCATGGCTTAATAAATAACTTGAACAAAAAGGACAGATTATCAAAGGATTGAATCAGTAAGCTTATCAATAACAGTTTATCAAGATCAAAGGCAAGGTATCTCAAATCAATATCAGGGTTTCACAAGTTAAACAGTTCAATACTCTACATGGTATGAACAACATTCTCTTTATAATCATTCACACAAGTAATCAAAGTTACTTACCTAAATTTGCTTTCCTGAAGGTTGAACTACTGCCACCTAGTATATCCTTTCCTTTCCTAGCCTGAATGCCCTCACGCTCCGAATCTACAATAAAACCAAAACCTTAATCAGTTTCACAACTCTCGTTCCCAGAACGATCACTCAATACGATAACTCGATTATATCCTTGACTCGTGTATATGAATATAGCTTATACACATAAGCACATAGCACATTCTTTACTCATAGCCTTATATCACTTTGCATATGCTCGCTAATCTTGACTATTTTCCCAGATCAAATATTTATAACTCGTACAAACACACAAGGACATGCACGACTATTACTTATAGCTTTTAACCTTAATTAACTCAATTCCCTTTTCTTTTATCCATAATTCGAACCAAAAACATAATCCAACAAGCAAAATTCAAAGATTTTCACACATAAACACTCAATCATTCTATCATCTACCAAAAATCATATTTTTGACTTTGAATTTCTTTGGCCTATTCGGCCTTAACCACAAACATAATCAAACCAAAACATGCATCAACAACTCCTCTTTTAAGTCAACATGCAATCTTATTACTTTCTAGTTAAACCTTAATCATACCAAAAATCAAGTCATAAAAATCAATTTCTTTTTTTTATTAACGCAAGGTCGAACCATAACCTTCAACATGCATTCCCAAATTCGCATCTAAACAAATGTACAAGTCCAATTATCATAGAATCTTAGTTAGCATACTTAATTCACAAAAGAACTTAGCCCTTTTTGATATATGCAAACATTAAGAAATTTTATCACCCAATCTTTACTAATTTCCAAGAATAAACATTAACGAGTCATGATCATTACTAAAAATAATTTTTGATCTTTTAAAACCAAGATCCCATTCGGGTTTTTCAAAAAAAATAATACATGCAAATGATCTTCTTAATCCTTAATTCACAAATCAACCCATAATCATATATCAAATCAACAACTCATTCATTTTAGCAAAAATCAACTTGGTTTTCTAAAAATGGCAAGGGCCATTCGGCCTTCCTCAAGAAAACACACATGCAAACTCAACTTCTAAACTTTTGCATCTCGGTGGTGCCCCCATTCGGGGGTTTCCAACCATCAACCACCCATTTTCACAAGTAAAGCACACATGCAAACACATATCCTCATTCAAAACACAACCCTTTTGTTTCATGAAAACCGAACTCAAAAACCACCAAACCCAACTTTGATTTTTCTCAAGAACTTGAAAAATAGCTACATGCATGGATGAATACAAGTAGATATCTCTATTTCTCACACAATCATGGTTCTCTACCCGAAAATGAATGAAGAACAAGTGAGAGAGAGTGAAGAGAGAGTGTACCGAGAGAGAAAATCCGAGAGAGAGAGAGAGGAAGAAATGAGAGAAAAGAGAGAAAGAAGGGAGGGCTCGAAATAAAAAAGAAATAAGAAGGAGGTGGGGTGGGGTGGGGTGGTTTTATATTACCAAGGGAGGGTAATATAGTAATTAGGTTATTCTATGTTTTGATTCTCTTTTTATTCTTAAAAGAAAATAGAGTTGATCTGCAAATACTTATCTCGGAAAGATGAATTTGTTTTGAATAAAAATCTTTACCACGTAGATCTCGAAATTAGCTTTCCAACCATTACTCATAATAGATTTTCGAGCGAACGGTTGATTTTATATGATTTTTACAAGTTTGTGCTAGTAATAAAACTTTTCCATATAAAAGTCAATTTAAAATGCAACGATCACCAAATAAATCTGTCCATCATTTTTAGAAAGTCTACAGGATTATTACGAAGATAACAAAATAATTCCCATGTTTTTATCTTACTTAGATAATTTTATAAAAATGCGCAAAGGTTAAATAAACCTTTATTCAAATCACATAATTCCATTAAATTCATAAAAATGTCACAGAGCACATAGTCATGCACATAGACAAGCAATCACACATATACAATCACATAACGACTCAGGTCTGATCACAGAATTTATTCTTCTTTAATCTTTATCCTTTTTCTACGCGTACCGGGTCACGTTCAGCCTGACGGACGGCCCGACGCTCAGCGTTTCAATTACGCTTCTCATTATCATTATTGATCGACACGTCACTTAGGACAATACACTTTATTTTCACATTCATTTCATTCAATCACACATAATTCACATTTTATATTATTTAACTCCTTATTGGGATGGGTTCCGTTCTACCTGACGGCTCGACGACACAGCTTAACTCCTAAGCTGACTCTTTAAATTGGAACGTTTTTATTTACGCTCCTATATACTAATATACAGAAAAGATAATTAATCAGCACTTAGTCACATAATTATAATCACGTCACATAAAGCATACTTTATTCACTTAATTACGTCACAAAATTCTCAGTCGTCACAACAAATAAGTAAAGTCTTACACTAACATATCTCTCCAAAAATATAGCTCGTGATATGTTTAACATGTTTAATTAGGTGTAATTTAGTTATTAAATAATTTATTTATAGCATTTTATGTAAATAATCAACACATAGACATTTGTTTTTTAACTAAAATCGATGTCTAATCGATTATAGACATCGGGTATTCACCGATGTCTAGAATAGACATCACCGACATCAACATCGGTTGGGAAATAACATAGACATCGTCCACAAAGTGATGCCTATGGACTTTTTTCTTGTAGTGACATCCTGATGAACTTGAAGTTAAAAATGCTATGCTCAGTGCCATCATTTGTACATATGGTATTTCATATCTGTAATTAGTCTAGCAAGCAACTAACAAAATTTCAAAAAAATACTGTAAAGGTACATTTTCTCATTAAAGCTTACGTCTTGTGATCTGCATAAATAAAAATGGTGAGTGCATTTGTTCCTTCAATTATTCCTTAAAATTTTGAGTTCTACCCGAAGAATAAGAGAAAAAAATATTTATTCATGTAATATCTATAATATCTGCTAAAAATAAATATTTAGAGCATCTACATGTAAAAATATGCTGAAAACAGCAAGAGAAAGCTGTTAAAATCTACCGAAAAATTGCTGCATAAATACATTTAAACCCTGCTAAAATAACAAAAAATTACAGCATAAACATGTAAAAATCTGCTAAAAATAGTAGCAGAAAACAGTTAAAATCTACTAAAAACTGTTGTATAAATACATTTAAAATCTGCTGAAAAATCTAAAAAACTGCAGCAAAAACATGTACAAAACTGTTTAAAAATTGTACCAGAAACTGTTTAATAGTGTACGCAAAAAATGTAAAAAACTAATATATGTCATAACCTGAAACAATTTAAAATGTTGCAGCAAAATTTGCTCATAAAACATGTAATAGTCTAAAAGTATAGTGATAAATACATACTCGTTCGAGAATAAGATTCAAAGTATGAGTTGTACAAGATATCCAAAATATGATAGGTTTTTTTTTGCCTTTATTAGTTTGGCAGTAGACATGTTATTTGTATCGTTGTGTGTAACTACTTGAATAGTGGTTTTTGCTCCAATTTCATTGATAGACTTATCCACATATTCAAATATATATCTTCATGTGTGTAATTAACTTTAACTTTCAATAGATAATATAAAGCTAGTGCGATTCACTTTATGCAATGCAATAGTCGAATCTTTAGACCCTATTAGTCTTGAATATTCATACAAAGTTCCGATTCATCCAAAGGTCCGAGTAAATATGGTTTTTTGCAATAGCTTCCACATCAATTATCTCTACATCATATCCTATGACTTCATCTCTCAATTCTTGAATATGCTTCTTTATATTCCCTTTTTTTCTTTTGGTCACATCTAAAGTTGTCTTGTATATATCAGTCCAAAAGTATATTTTCATTGCAAGATTCCATATTTTCTCTAATACCAGCAATATGTTGTTTCAATAGATTAATACCTTTATAAAATTCACTACCACAAAAATTACACCTTCCTTTATTTGTTTTATCAGGGACCATTGTTCCAGATACCCCGACAACATCAATAACATTGCCACTAGAATTTGTTGCATCTATAGTTTTTATAGACACTGAATTTGTTGCTACGGGTGAACTAACATTTGTAAGTGTTTCCATTATATATAGTATATCACAAACAAAAAAAATAGAATAAGAGCAATAAATAACACAATTGAAGCATCTGACTTTAGTTTTGTCACGTCCTCCATGTCCAAAATCTCTTCGAAACTTCGACCCAGATGACCCATCTCCTTTACCTGAACGTTTCAGCCATTCTTCCCGTATCAAAAGCAGCTTTGCATCATCTCTTTCCCTCTTCGACCACTCTTCCTCAGTCAATAACAGTTGACCACCACTCGGTTCCACCTGACCTTGTAAGCATTCTTCATGAGCTTTTAAGGATCCAACAGTTTCTTCAACAGTCATAATCTCTAAATCCCCGAACTGTTCAATTGTCGAAGCTATCTGCAGAAATTTCGTAGGAACTGCTCGTAACAATTTCTTCACAATATATGCCTCTTTGACCTCCTCACCAAGAGCTCTATTGGTTGTCACCAAACCATTTAATTTCATACAAAAGTCATCGAGAGACTCTGTATCTTTCATGCTCAATGTCTCGAACTCTGCCTTAAGAGTTTGAATTCTCGCTGTTTTTACACGATCAGCGCCCAAACACATGGTTTTGACGGCATCCCAAGCCTCCTTAGCCGTTTTCTTTTCGGCTACAGACAACAAAACATCCTCCGGAATCCCTTGATAGATAGTAGCAAAAGCGATTTTGTCTGTCCGATCTTCTATAGGCAACTTTGGGTCGTCACTCTCAATAGCAATCCACACCCCGTGTGCTTGCATATACACCTTCATCTTAAGCGCCCATGCTGTATAGTTACCTCTGTTCAATATGGGATATGTCAACCTGATCGTTCCATCTTTTGTTTTGCTGTTTTCCATCGTACTGGACTTAGGCATATACTTTGGCATTCACCGGAATCACCGAGCTCTGATACCAGAATGTTAGCCTAAACTCAGTGCCTGTAAAATTATAGGTATAAGTGTATACCTGTAAAACTGAAAGAAAAGATGTTCCTGAACGACTGACTTGTTATTAGCTGAAAGATTACAATATAAACTAAAGAAGAAACACATGCGTGCAAAGTGGTTGCTAAAAACCAGCACCTGCTTTCCTGAAACTACTCTATCTCTAATGTTTATTTCAACTTACTACCCTACTTTCACGTACCTACGTGATAGACCAAATCAACTCAAATAATTACTGCTAAGATAATAAATAATAAATAACAATATGTTTAGATTAAAAAACCAACAGGAGTCATGTTTTATGTAATTATGTTATCATTTATAGACATGAACCTAAGAAATATTTTTCTTTTATTTTTTGTTAAATCTGACCTAAGAACTAGATTGAGGTGTAAAATATATATCATATGGAGAATAAAAGCAAGTTATACTATTAGTACCATTTGCACTTCTATTAATAATATATACAAAGTGAACTAGTATAAGTTATAATATTGGTATCATTTGCACTTCTACTAATAACATATGATGTTCAAGTGTACAAAGTGACCTTGCCTCTAATATATGTTAACTCGGGTCGGTTGCTTGATCAAGGAAATTTTTTTAATCAGGTATTAAGATAATTTTAAAGTCTGTACGCTAGCTTGAATCCGTAAAACAAATATGGTAACCTTAAAGGGGCTAATCAGATCTCTAAAAAAGTTTATTTGCAGTGAAGTGTCATTTAGCCATCTTATTTCTAAAATTGAACGGGGTGGTTGAGCTTAATTTAAACAAGCTGGAGAGAAATCAAAATAATCTGATCACACACAAAGATGTAATCTTAAAGAGACATGCAAAGATGTAAACTAAATAGAGTAATCATTTCATTACGTTGGAAATCATGTCTTATTAGGTATGTCTTAATAGGTATGTGGTCACATTCAGTAAAGAATCGGTCAAGACCTTTGGAACCCGAATTGAGATATGCTCAATTTTTATATAGATGGCCAAATACCTCCTATGAGAACACTCTTATTTTTAAGACTCATTTAATAGATAATTTCTTTGGAGAACTGAAGTGACAATGAAAATTCTAAGAGGCTGAAACAATGAAAACCCCTTTTTACAGAGATTTCGGCTATACATTTTGGTGGCAGCAACCAAATAGATAAATCGTGTTTCAGAGCTTTTGCTATTTCAATCATTATAAAGTATGTTATATTTGTACTCCAAACATTAATGATGAAGAGTATCTACAAAGACCGTAAACTTATAAAAAAAATAAGAGAATGGTTTTTTTGTGAATATTCATAATGGCACAATTCTATCCGGTTCTCCTAGGAATAATGGAATAGGACATCCAAGGAATATTGTGAGTTAGATAATGAGTACCAGAAAGACATAATGGATTTGAACCCATTTGGTAGCCACAAACTATTACCAGGTGAGATATGGAGCAAATTTCTTTGTTTCACAAGGGAAAAATAACTATTGTAACTGATATCACTTCTCACCGAGGTCGATGATTATCAAAACTTTTGCCAATAGTGTTATGTTAGCTGATGGAAACCAAAGAGTACCTTGAGAAATGTCAAATGTGATGTAATTTAGAGCTTCATTTTTTAAAAGCTACATCCTTTAGTTAAGAAAGTAATTTTCTTTTTGGTACACCTAAATTTGGATGACATAATCATAATAAAAGTGATAAATTATTACAATAGTTAGAATTTTTACATAATTTTTATGTATTATAACTCTAAGTTTAATATGAGAGATAAAATTAAAAATTTAAGAATGTAGAATTGGTGCATTAAAGTATCAATAAATATGTTTAATTTAGAAATTTGACAACTATTTGGTTACACGTTCAAGAAATAAAAGAGGATAATGGACAATTTACATTTCTTGCAACATATTTAATACCATTGATTCCATGGAGAGACACATTTTGACTCACACAAACCTGATGCATAACACATATAATTGTGTTTGGTATACAAATGCCTACCAATAATGTGTAGAATATTGGTTACAAATGATTCACCAATGTGTGCGTGTAAAGAGGGTTAGGGATATGGGTTAGGGATATTAAATATCTAAAGATCATTACAGTAGTCTTCATGCTATTATATGCATTAACTAGACACAAAAGACAAAACATATATAGTAATCTGTAAGAGACGAAATAGTAGAGCAATATATATGAATTATTTTACCCAATCATTAATAGGTTCATTATTTGTAGAATTGTCTTTGGAGGAAGAAATGGTTACTCGTCAGTGTGAGAGTCTTGATAGCCACACAAGCTAGAACAATTATGATCATGGATATCTGATTACTACACTTGACCATATTTTAAAATTTGTAGTTTAGTGACTTTTGAATTTTTTGGTCCTACTAAATCAATGTACTATCATCCATAGCTCAAAATCAAGATTGATAAATTTCTTTAAAAGGATAAGGAAAAATAAAGTTATATTATCATCCTATAGCCAGCTTGCTTACAAAAAAATATTGAATTATCACTTTTATATATTGAAGACAGTACAACTCAACCCAGTGCACCAGATATGATTTGGTAAGTACATAAGGGAATTAAAGAGATATCAATGTGTGTAGTTTCATAAATATACAACTCGACTCCGAGTAATTGAAGTCAAGACTCTTAAGCTGACTCAATGCTTGAAATATTAATCATTGCTTCTTCTGTAATCTATACACTCTTTACTTTACTCGTTATTTTCTTCTTTAATCTCTTTTTTTAGAAATTAAAAATCAAATATTTAATATCTTAATTCATGATTGAAGCCCTCACCAAATCAAAGATTCAATATTTTAATTGGAATTTGAAAATATATAATTCAATATCTCCTCGTAATGTATATTAACTACTTATGAATTCCTTAGTTCGTACTAGCGTTGCATTTGTAACTTTGAATCTTGATGTTTATGACTATATTTGTATTGGACCCTTTAAAATATGATTTAGGTTTTTGTTATATGTGTTATTTGTTGCTCTTATTCTATTTTTTTTGTTTGTGATATACTATATATAATGGAAACACTTACAAATGTTAGTTCACCTGTCGCAACAAATTAAGAGTATATAAAAACTATAGATGCAACAAATTCTAGTGGCAAGGTTATTGATGTTGTGGCGAAATCTGGAACAATGGTCCCTCTTAAAACAAATAAAGGAAGGTGTAATTTGTGTGACCGTGTATTTTACAAAGGTATTAATCTATTGAAACAACATATTGCTGGTATTAGAGAAAATATGGAATCTTGCAATGAAAATACACTTGTGGACTCAGATATACAAAACAGCTTTAGATGTGATCAAAAGAAAAAAAGAGTTTATAAAGAAGCATATTCAAGAATTGAGAGATGAAGTCATAGGATATGATGTAGAGATAATTGATGTGGAAGCTATTGCAAAAACCCACATTCACTAGAACCTTTGGATGAATGAGACCTTTGGATGAATATACAAGACTAATAGAGCCTAAAGATTCGACTATTGCATTGCATAAAGTGAAGAGACAACATAATATTAATGATGCAATGTTCGAGGAAAGAACCGGTGTACTTAGCTCGTTGGGTGTAAAAATCTGGTGTACCATTTAATACCACTAATAATTATGGATTTCCTAATTTTGTAGAGGGTGTTGGTAGATTTGGCTCGCGATACATGTCACCTACTAAATATCAGTTAGGAAGGCCTTATGAAATAATATGAACATGAAGTGTGAATTGTAAACTTCGCACTAGCTTTATATCTTCTATTGAAAGTTCAAGTTAATTACACACATGAAGATATATATTTGAATATGTGGATAAGTCTATCAATGAAATTGGAGCAAAAAACACTATTCAAGTAGTTACCCACAATGATACAAATAACATGTCTTCTGCAAAACTATTAAAGGCAAAAAAAAACCTATCATATTTTGGATATCTTGTACAACTAATACTTTGAATCTTATTTTCCAACCAATATGTCTTTATCATTATACTTTTAAACTATTACACGTTTTATGAGTAAATTTTGCTCCAACATTTTAAATTGTTTGAGCATATGACATATATTAGTTTTTTACATTTTTTACGTACACTATTAAGCAGATTTAATACTGCTACAATTTTTCAACAGTTTTGTACATGTTTTTGCTGCAGTTTTTTACATTTTTCAACAGATTTTAAATGTATTTATAGGACAGTTTTTAGCAGATTTTAACTGTTTTCAACTTCTATTTTTAGCAGATTTTTACATGTTTATGGTGCAATTTTCTGTTATTTTAGCAGGGTTTAAATGTATTTATGCAACAATTTTTTGGTAGATTTTTTCTCTTGTTGTTTTCAGCATATTTTTACATGTTCATGCTCTAAATATTTATTTTTAGAAGATATTACAGATATTACATGAACATATATTTTTTTCTCTTATTCTTCGGGTAGAACTTAAAATTTCAAGGAATAATTGAAGGTACAAATGCACTCACCATTTTTATTTGTGCAGATCACAAGACGTAAGCTTTAATGAGAATATTTACCTTTACCATATTTTAATGAGAATACCATATTTACAAATGATGACACTGAGCATAACATTTTTAACTTCAAGCTCATCACCATGTGAAAGAAATTGGAGCCCTTTTTGAGGGGTTAAGTAATCATTTATATAAGTTATACTTGTGCAATAATCATTATTGATTATTAATGTTGTATATTTTTTACTCTTATAATATTACACTTGATCTTTTTTTTGGGCCATATAAAAAAGGAATAGATTGGAAGCTGAGAGATTGAATAATGTGGCCTAAGTACAATTTCATAAAAAAACTTGCAAATAAGTAACCAAGTAAACCTCAAGGATGGATTTTGAAAGGGGAGGATGATGAAGAGCTATGATGATTTAACAATAACATTAGAAGATGACAGTGTAGTGCCAGTGGTAGTAAAAGGACATTAGATAATTGTATAAAGAAGATTTTGAGTCTAAAGGTGAAGATGATGATGATATTTTCATTGAAGAAGAGAATATTAATTTGATGAATGGTAAATTCGAAGTATGGAAGCACCTGTGGTCACTGGTCAACATTTTCTTCTTTTTTGTAATGTATGATCACTGGTCAGTGAACAGTGATTACATATTAGAAAAATATGACCAAATGTTAGAACTTATTTTTGATTAAACTATAGAAAATTATCAAGCAAATGATTTATTTAACTCTAATATGGCTAGTAATATAACAAAAAATGATATTTTTTTAATTAAATTTCAACTTTTAGCACATTTATAGTAAAATTTAAAGGAAATATATTTAATATATAAAAAAATATTAAAAAAATCATATACGAGTTGCAACCCGAGTACTCATTCTGAATTGACCCGAGTTCCTCTTTTTACAATATTGATAAATAATGTTAAAGAGCTTTTGTTAGTTTAACGGTAGTAAGGTATATTGTATTTGTACTATAAACAATAATGATCACAAGTATCTACATAGACATTAAACTTATAACAATTTAATTTTGGATAAAAGATGAAGAAAAGGAATTTTATCAACTTCTAACAAAAATTAGGTTTCAAATTACATTGCTATGTCTTACTGTTACTTGTTAAAGAGTAATGAATTTGAACATATTTGCTAGAGACAAACTATTACTGAGTGAGATACATGTCAAATTTTTTTCTTTCACATGGGAGATATACAATTGTAACTGAAATCACTTCTTACAGAGTTCGATGATTATGCAAACTTCTTCTGCCAAGAGTATTATTTTAGTCGATGGATAATGAAACGTACTTTGAGAAATGAAAATAGTTAAGAGTTAGTCATGAAAGTAGTCCATTTTATTTTGGGTCATGCTTGCTACTTGGTACATTGGAGAGTATAAATCATTGGCTATAAAAATCAAAATAGCAAGAAGTTTGTGATGAGAAGGCACCAAAGTATAGAAAATTTCGCTAATAATTCTGAACTCATATTAAGTGTACACGTGATAGGTTACTACTTATATATATGTTTCAATCAACGGTAAATGAATACTTAATGGGAGATGTTGATGATTGTGGTGTTTAACCACTGGTGAACATAAACCATGAAGAAAGAATGCTTTGATGTAGAGAAAAGAAAGAATTTAAAAGTTTCACTTAGAAAACTAAAGGGCTTGACTATAATCTCACGACCTTTATACAAAGAATGTGCATCTCAAGACCTTTACTTAACATCATAAGGCTTTCACAAGGGGAAACTCAAGGCCTTTATCCAGATCTCAAGGACTTGAAATCTGAATGGAAACATAACTTTGACGGCTTCTAGTTGGACTTGTAACACTTTCATACACCTTCTAAATTACTTATAATAGCCCATTTAGATATATACATACCTATGACGGTTTTATCATATTTTGTGTATACAAGAGATAGCGAAGCTTGATGAGAGATTTTAGTAAGGATTGAACGGATTCAATCCAAATCTCAGGAGATTCTTCTAGTTATATTTTCTTTACTCTAAATATTTGCAACTTCAAACGCCCTCTCTGACATAACCCCAACTTTAGATCGTAGACTTGTACCCATATTTCTATAGTATTCAATGCTAAAGTCATGATATTCTTATCTTGTTGGAGTCTCTCACTAATTTAATGGATGTTGTCAAACGTCGATGGAGATTATCGATATTAATGCAACTTCAAGCTTGATGTTAATGGAGATCAGTCGATAGGTCTCTGAATGTTTATTATTCAACACTATCAAATAATCGTTACTCGATTAATAGTTATCAAAAACTAGATATATAATATACTCGGGAACATCGCCTCCCGGTTTAGGTACAATGTTCAACTTTGGGTGCCCTATACTAAGGGTATATGCAAAATACTGCTTATCAATAGAATGGGTATTATGCAACTCGTAAGCTCTACTTTAAAATAGTTGAACTTTATTATCGAAAAATCATCATTTCAAACATGCATGCATATATATCATAAGATTTTAACTTTAAAATCATACATGCATTATACCGCATGGTATCATTTTATAAAGCATTCATGCATTTTATCTCATGATATATCATATCATTATCACATCAACAGTAATAGGATTTTAAAAACTTGCCTGAGTGTCCGGGGGTGGTAATGAGCTTAAGGGGGGTCCGGTAAACTATAAATAATAACATAACCCGAAATTAATCTTCGGTCACTTAAGAAACTAGATTTTACTCATGCATACCCTAACGCCCGCTTTCACGCTTAAAGGTTTACATTAGTCGCTCGCATACCCTCGGCTCAACTATTTTTATAAAATTGATCGTTAAACATTTTAAGACGAATCCTTCGTAAGGACCTTACAAACTGCCTTAAAAACTTTACATAATTTTTTCGTGTTCCGTTAAGTCTTTTAGGGGCCTTAAACATGGTCTCAAAGTTACTCGAGGGGTAGGGGTTCGCTCGCGAAACGCCGTTACTTAAAACGGTCGTTTGTCCTAAACCGTAAATTCGATTAAAACGATCCACATATAAAAATGAAGCTTAAAATATAACTTATTTAAACATGGAAGTAGTGATTGTATGGCAGTGGTAAGTTTATAGAAGTAGGTTCTTAAGTCCAAAAGTTATGCACAAAAATAGTTTCAAGAAAATCAGGCAATACGACGGCTATACGTTAACGATTCCCAAATTTTAACATACTAATCTACACCAATTCAACCACAATTCATCAACAATTCAAGATCATGAAACGTACTTTGAGAAATGAAAATAGTTAAGAGTTGGTCATAAAAGTAGTCCATTTTATTTTGGGTCATGCTTTCTACTTGGTACATTGGAGAGTATAAATCATTGGCTATAAATGAATACTTATATAGGAAAAGGGGAAGAAATCACTTGCTTGGTTTGCTTGATCTTTGTGCCAATGAAATACTTGGTGGTAATTAAACCTTGGCTAAATATCTTGATTAGCTTTAATAAAGTGCTTACCTCACTTCGATTACATCACTACTATGCCACTTGTCCTCTTCTTGTGATATGATGATGTCATCTTGCTCTAATCCTTTTGATTAGTGAAAATTGCTTCTGAATATTTCTTGATACTTGCATAAGCTTGATCCTTGGTCACTTATTTGTTTTATGGTTCGCTTAACTCTCGTTCTCGTTGATCGTTTGAGGGATCATATCCGAGATCTTATCATTTGGGTTTCCCTAAGCCCTTCTTGATAGCTTTTATTTCTTTAATGATTCTCTGCTATAATCCTTGAATTTAGTTTCTTTTAATCTTATCACCTTATACTTAATTCCTTAGGTATCTGTTGCATTTTCAGGAAAAATCAAAGTGCTCGTAATCGAATTCTGACGACCTTTACATACACTCATTTACATTACAGAATACTAATATGATCTCAGAATTTCCATAACAGAACTCCTATATATGGTGGTCTGATAATTTTCCACAATCAGCAAAAATTAGCAAAAGTTACTATTTATCAGGGTTTCAAAAATTCTAAAAATTGGAGTTATTACAAATAATCTTCTTTTCATCAAAAGAAACATGTATAGACTCAACTACAGTCCTGGTTCTCAGATTGAAAACCTTGTAAGCTTTTGATTCTGGGTAGCCAACAAAAATTCCTTCATCACCTTTTGTCTCAAACTTTCCCAATTATTCATGATGTGTTTTAAGAATAAAACACTTGCATCCAAATATATGAAGATGTTTCAAGCTTGGTTTCTTATCCTTTATCATTTGACATGAAGTTACTCCATGCATGTCAATCAGGGTAATATTCTGAGTTTAACATGCAGTATTGATTGCTTCAGCCCAGAAACATGTTGGCAACTTTGCTTCTTCTAGTAGAGTTCTACCAGCTTCAATAAGAGTTCTGTTTTTCCTTTCAACAACTCCATTTTTCCGTGGAGTTCCAGGTGTTAAAAACTGTTTAGAGATTCCCTTGTACTTACAGAACTCTTCCATCTTAGAATTCTTAAATCCAGTACCATTATCACTTCTGAGAATCTTGACTTTGTACTTTGTTCCATTTTTAAATAATTTTGCAAAGTCCAAAAGTATTTCTGGAGTTTCATCCTTCTTTTTCTAGGAATACACCCAAGTAAATCTAGAATAATCATCAATAATCACTAGAGTATACCTCTTTTTGATTATTGACATTATGTTGATATGTCCAAACAAATCATGATGAAGTAAGTGATATGGTTCAATAATTGAAGATCCAGTCTTGCTCTTGAATGAGGTTCTCCGTTGTTTTGCTTTCTGACAAGCATAACATAGACCATCAGAAGTATAAAGCATATTTGGTAATCCTCTCCCCAAATGTTTCTTGACAAATTCATTTATATTGTAGAATTTGAGATGGGAGAATCCTATGCCAATTCCATCTTTCATCTGCTAAGGCCTTGTTTTAGATGAAATTGATGATATCAGAATTTAACTATTAGAGTTTTCCATCAGAGTTTATCACAGAAGATATAAGAGTTTATCAATATCAGTATTTGATAGAGGATGACATCATTAGAGTTTACATGAGTATTTGTCACAGCCCAGAGGCTGTATCTCGGGAAGTAATTGATTCTGTCATAACTACTATGATTTGGAGAGATATGTTAGCGTAAGAATTTACTTACACTACAAGAAAAAGTTGAATAGACATCATACATTAGACATCGGTTGATGTTGCCACTGCTGTTAAAAGAAGCAATAACATCATCCCGTGTTTTTCTGATGTCTATGTTATTTGAAGACATCGGTTATCTAGTAACTGATGTCTAAAATTACCAAAAAAATCAGGGCGCTTTCCTTCAATTTTATTCTCCCTTAGCGAAATATTTTCAGATTCCCCCTCCTTTACCAATTCTCCCCCCCAATTTTCAGAAACAAAATTAAAACTTTCATTCTCTCTCGTCCCACCCTCACCCCCCTCTCTCCCTCTCTCTCTATCCCTCCCCCTCCCAAATCTTAAATCTTTCACTGAAGGTTCAGAAGTTCCCCTCAGATGTTGATCTTGGTTTATTTTGTCTGAAGTTCTACTATCGATGACCCGATTCATTCGAGTGGAAGCTTATTCAATTTGTTCGAAGATATAAAGCTCTAATTGGTACATAAGTAAGCTACAAAACTCGAATTCTTAGTTTCATTTAGTTTTAATTTGGGGATATTTCAATTCTAAACCCTAATTGCAGTTCATGCTTGAGCAAGGATCTATTTGTTCCTAATGCTACTTGGTACATGATTCTAGAAAAGAATACAATTTTAAAACCCATAACTTGATTTATATACTTCTGCTTTGCTTTAGTGCCTTGTGGCCGGGTTATTATTGTATCTCAAAATGATTACTCAAACTCAAGAAGAACTCTTGGTTGCCCACCTTGAGCAACAAATCATCGATGTACTCTCTCTCTCTCTCTCTCCCTATCTCCCTCTATCCCTCTCTGTCTCTCGATGTGCTACCATTTTTATAATTTCTTCAGTCTTCCTACTTGTATTGCTGGTTCCAGATTTCCTCTTCTTGTCATTTGTACGTTTGCTTGCTCTGAACTTCAAAGTGTACTTACAGTCCATCTTCTAAGAAATAAAGAAATATGTTAGTGTATCTATTGTGGTTAAAATATACCCCATGTTTCTTCTTTTCTTTACTTTAACTTTTCTTGTTTTACTTAAACCTAAAACATTCTTTTAGGAGGTCTGAGGGAGTATTAGGTATGTAAACTGTAGGATGTATCACATGACACACGCACAATATCGACTATATGAACTTTCATTGGATTAATATGTAATTTTTTGAGTAACCAGCGTAAACTCATAATAATGTCTTTGTTTATCTTTCTGCATAACAAAATTATCTGATATTCCAAGTGAAAAAATTGATGAACTGAAGAAGTTTTTTAAAGTGGAAGTGGTCCCTTATTCGATGACCCTCAAATATTCCTACTGGAGTGCAGGTGAGTGATATTAATTCAAAATGTTATGTGAGTTTCTTTAAGGAACATGATTGATGGATGATCGGTACTTTTCAGTAAATTTAAATCTGTATATTCATAATAATTTTCGTTGGATTACTGTCATATACTATATTTTTTATGGGTTAAAAAAGCATTTCCTCTCCCCTGTTATGGCTAGGGATAGGCTGCATATGTTGGTCGAATATAGTGTAAGCTTTTCTTCTTTAAAGTTGTTAGGGACTTGTAGGACATTACAAATTCTATTCTAGCTTGACTTAAAAGCTTCAGTTAAAACTTCTAGTTGTTATATGTTATCATTTTCCTTTTTTTTAAGTCTTACCTTTCTACCTAAAATTGTTAAAGAAAGCTTTGTTAATTTGTGTCGAGTATCTTCACGAGTCTGAGGTTGAACCTCCTCCTGCCATTATGTGTTTTACTTGGTCAAGACTAATCCACTAAAAAGCTAGAGCTTCAATGAGAAGCACCCTAGTTGATGTTAATATAAAAAGTACAGCCTCTGATTTGAAAGCAATACATGCAATAAGATGGATACATACATATATTTATTGATGTTTTGACTCGCACGTCAGAATAAAATGTACGAACTGTATGATCAATGAATATGGTTGTTTCCTTCCATCATGTAAAGCATGTATACTTTGCCTTAAATATTTTGTTGCTTTTTATTACATTAGTAAACGAAACTCCACCCCTCAACTACTTTCACTCTTGTTAAACCTTATCTTCTTGCAACTTAAAATCTGACTTAAGAATGTGTTTCAACTTGAGAGAGTCTGAATGATTTCATATTCTTTGAAAAACAAGTTCAGGGAGTGATTCAAGGATAAACAAAGAACAATTCTTAAGAATTCTGAATCAAGGATAACAAGGCATTTAAGTTAAAAGGATCAACATCTGTCTAGGGATCAATAGGGTGATCAGGAAATAAAGTATCATTAAACATGGTTCACAAGGATAATCATAGGGTTCAATACGATTCATGGCTTAATAAATAACTTGAACAGAAAGGACAGATTATCAAAGGGTTGAATCAGTAAGCTTATCAATAACAGTTTATCAAGATCAAAGGCAAGGTATCTCAAATCAATATCAGGGTTTCACAAGTTAAACAGTTCAATACTCTACATGGTATGAACAACATTCTCTTTATAATCATTTACACAAGTAATCAGAGTTACTTGCCTGAATTTGCTTTCCTGAAGGTTGAACTACTGCCACCTAGTATATCCTTTCCTTTCACAGCCTGAATGCCCTCACGCTCCGAATCTACAATAAAACCAAAACCTTAATCAATTTCTCAACTCTCGTTCCCAGAACGATCACTCAATACGATAACTCGATTATATCCTTGACTCGGGTATACGAATATAGCTTATACACATAAGCACATAGCACATTCTTTACTCATAGCCTTATATCACTTTGTATATACTCGCTAATCTTGACTATTTTCCCAGATCAAATATTTATAACTCGTACAAACACACAATGACATGCACAACTATTACTTATAGCTTTTAACCTTAATTAACTCAATTCCCTTTTCTTATATCCATAATTCGAACCAAAAACATAATCCAACAAGCAAAATTCAAAGATTTTCACACATAAAGACTCAATCATTATATCATCTACCAAAAATCATATTTTTGACTTTGAATTTCTTTGGCCTATTCGGCCTTAACCACAAACATAATCAAACCAAAACATGCATTAACAACTCCTCTTTTAAGTCAACAAGCAATCTTATTACTTTCTAGTTAAACCTTAATCATACCAAAAATCAAGTCACAAAAATCAATTTCTTCTTTTTATTAACACAAGGTCGAACCATAACCTGCACCATGCATTCCCAAATTTTGCATCTAAACAAATGTACAAGTCCAATTATCATAGAATCTTAGTTAGCATACTTAATTCATAAAAGAACTTAGCCCTTTTTGATACATGCAAACATTAAGAAATTTTATCACCCAATCTTTACTAATTTCCAAGAATAAACATTAACAAGTCATGATCATTACTAAAAATCATTTTTGATCTTTTAAAACCAAGATCCCATTCGGGTTTTTCAAAAAAAACAACACATGCAAATGATCTTCCTAATCCTTAATTCATAAATCAACCCATAATCATATATCAAATCAACAACTCATTCATTTTAGCAAAAATCAACTTGGTTTTCTAAAAATAGCAAGGGCCATTCGGCCTTCCTCAAAAAAACACACATTCAAACTCAACTTCTAAACTTTTGCATCTTTAATCCTACTAATCTCTTAACATCAAACTAAATTAGCATTACAACCAACAAGAATCAATTTATCAACTTATAATCCACAAAATCATTCGGCCTTTTTATCAAAATACCATATGCAAACACAAATATTTGATTTAAAGATTCTAGAGCTCAGTTTTTAACATCATGGCTCACCACCGGTTCACCAAGTTCATCACCGATGGCGGTGGCATCTCGGTGGTGCCCCCATTCGGGGGTTTCCATCCATTAACCACCCATTTTCACAAGTAAAACACACATGCAAACACATATCCTCATTCAAAACATAACCCTTTTATTTCATGAAAACCGAACTCAAAAACCACCAAACCCAACTTTGATTTTTCTCAAGAACTTGAAAAATAGCTACATGCATGAATGAATACAAGTAGATATCTCTATTTCTCACACAATCAAGGTTCTCTACCCGAAAATGAATGAAGAACAAGTGAGAGAGAGTGAAGAGAGAGAGTGTGCCGAGAGAGAGAAAATCCGAGAGAGAGAGAGAGAGAGGAAGAAACGAGAGAAAAGAGAGAAAAAAGATAGGGCTCGGAACAAAAAAGAAAGAAGAAGGAAGTGGGGTGGTTTTATATTACCAAGGGAGGGTAATATAGTAATTAGGTTATTCTATGTTTTGATTCTCTTTTTATTCTTAGAAGAAAATAGAGTTGATCGGCAAATACTTCTCTCAGAAAGATGAATTTGTTTTGAATAAAAATCTCTAACACGTAGATCTCGAAATTAGCTTTCCAACCATTACTCATAATAGATATTCGAGCGAACGGTTGATTTTATATGATTTTTACAAGTTTGTGCTAGTAATAACACTTTTCCATATAAAATTCAATTTAAAATGCAACGATCACCAAATAAATACGTCCATCATTTTTAGAAAGTCTACAGGATTATTATGAAGATAACAAAACAAATCCCATGTTTTTATCTTACTCAGATAATTTTATAAAAATGCGCGAAGGTTAAATAACCCTTTATTTAAATCATATAATTCCATTAAATTCATAAAAATATCACAGAGCACATAGTGATGCACACAGACAAGCAATCAAACATATACAATCACATAACGACTCAGGTCTGATCATAGAATTTATTCTTCTTTAATCTTTATCCTTTTTCTACGCGTACCGGGTCACGTTTAGCCTGACGGCCCTACGCTCAGCGTTTCAATTACGCTTCTCATTATCATTATTGATCGACACGTCACTTAGGACGATACACTTTATTTTCATATTCATTTCATTCAATCACACATAATTCACATTTTATATTATTTAACTCCTTATTGGGACGGGTTCCGTTCTACCTGACGCCCCGACGAAACAGCTTAACTCCTAAGCTGACTCTTTAAATTGGAACATTTTTATTTACGCTCCTATATACTAATATGCAGAAAAGACAATTAATCAGCACTTAGTCACATAATTATAATCACGTCACATAAAGCATACTTTATTCACTTAATTAGGTCGCAAAATTCTCAGTCGTCACAATAAATAACACTACAAGAAAAAAGTCCATAGACATCGGTTTTTGGCCGATGTCTATGCTGTTTGGCAACCGATGTTGATGTTGGTGATGTCTATTCTAGGCATCGGCCATAACCCGATGTCTTTACTGGTTTAGACATCGTTTCTAGGGAAAAAATTGATGTCCATGCATTGTTTTTTACAAAAAATGTTAGAAATAAATAAATTAATAAATAAATTACACCTATTACACCACATTAAACATATAATGTGCTATGTTTTTTTCACATAGACATCGAATATTTTCATTTAAGTGATGTAAAATCAGATATTAAACATCGATTTCTTTAGTAAAAGGTGATGTCTATGTCTACATTTAGACATCAGTTTTATCTCAAATAAAGTGATGTCTATGTTTCTTTTAGACTTGAACATGTCAGTCTTTGACATCAGTTTTTTTAGCAAAAACGATGTACATTAACTTTTTTGACATCAATTTTTCTTCATTAAAAGTGATGTACAATTATTTTTTAGACATCAGTATTTATTCATTCAAAGTGATGTACAATTATTTTTTTGACATCAGAATTTATTCATTAAAAGTGATATATAACAAGTTTACAGACAAAGTCATCCTGTCTCTCATGCTCAGCAAAGTTACACTTCAACAGAAGTTCTTTATACCGGAAAACCTCAAAACAACTAAAAGTCAAGACAGGCGGTAACAAAAATTAAGTCTGCAAATTTCATGGCCTTCCTAAACACCTACTATATTATCAACTGTATTATTTTTGTAGTCCATCTATCCGTGTATAATTTTATCAGCAAAGTTTGGTAGATGGGTATATTTTATACAACAACTTCTGTAAGAGGCATGAACTCAATTTTTCCAGCTATAGCTTTTGGATCCTTCATCTTCTTCGTCTTCCATGCTATCACCAATTATAGTAGAAGTCCTTCTGGTGGTATCAGTCAGCCGTAGTGAACCTTCAGGAGAAGTAGACTTGGAACGGGTTTGGGTTGATGATTCAGCATATCCAGATATTCGCAAAGCTGATCCTAGAGTAAGTGCCGAATCTGCTGATTTGCTTGTTGGGGATCGACGGTCATAAAGTCGGTATTTCTGAAATAAACGGAAACCATTTTAGCATTTCACAAAAATTAAGGGATTATAGAAGATTATCTAATGGAGAGCTTAAACTTACCTGAAAATGACTCTTCACCTCGTCATTTGTAAGACCATCAACTTGTATTAGCTTTCTAATTAGTTCCAGGAGTCACAAGAGAAAGCCCTGCAACTGGAAATGCATACTTAGCTTCTAACTTTGCCTCCATTCTAACTGCAGCTTGAAAACATAGGAAAATAACAAATAGAAAGTTTCCTAACAAAAATAGAAAATTACAGTTGCTTGCTTTGACGGTCCAGAGACCATATATTTTTCAGTACATATTTACAATAAAAAATGAGCCATTAAAAATGCAATTGATAGAGAAAATGTAAGGCGTTCATGTTAATATTTATCATATTAAATAACTCTAGTCCTTACCACAAAGAGTGTCCAAGTATGAGCTTTGAAAGGCCTGTGAAAACCACATTCTGCAGAAAAATATGTTGATTAAGCTTCCAACTCCAAACTTAGAATAGATAAATTGAAATTGTCACTGAACCTCAGACTGTATTATACTTGTCAGAAATATTCCATAGTGGAAACAACAGTGTGCATATCTAAGCGATCAAAGATTTGTCATTCATAATTCTGTTGAAGAACTACTGCACTTACGCGAGATCCAAACTAACATATGATGTTTTCAAACCCTTGGTTCGATGATGATTTAAACTTACTCTGAGAAACATCAGATCCGAAGTAAATGTTGTTATACATCTGCAGTCATATTACATATTTGTTAGCTCTAGAAAAACATAAATTCAAATTAAAGTCAGGTTACCTCTTGGCTTATAACCAAGGTATGCAAAGCTTAGGCCTCATGTGAGGTATTTAAATTCCCGCAATTGACCGTTTCTATACACACAAGGTATTTATAATTTTAAAAAATTATGCTTCTTGATACCTGGCCCTGTATAAAATTCCAATGATACACAGAACTCATTGGTAATACTTCCAACTTTATTAACAACCGTCTAGATTGTGGGATAATTTTTATGAGGATTAAAAAGAAATAAAATATAAAATGATGCAAATGAGGGATGTCCATAAGCAGTATTTTCAAAAACATGACACCATCTAACTGATAGACATGCAAGCATGTGCACACAACCTATAATTAAATGTCTTTTTCTAGGTATTTATTTCCAGTTTGTGATATGTAGTTCTTAGTCAGGAACCGCTAACCTAATTTCCCATTTAAAAAAAAAGAAACATAACTATTAAACTATAAGGCGTTTCACAAATGAAGTCAAGCTCTTCAATTTGGAGTTTCAACAACCTTCTTACAATAGATGGTCAGAGACATAGATTAATACTTAAGAACAAATAAGGAAGATATACATTGACAAATCATTTAGACTATTGAAAGATTCAGGCGGCATTTTCCAGTAAAGGACATGACCTGCAAAAATACTGCATATATTTAATTAATCATAAGTTAGAGATAAAGGGTCTAGCAAAGATATAGGAAAACTCTTTTCATTAAACTTTATCAGGAGGTATACAACCGGGTAAAGAAAAAAAATAAATAATACATAAATACTAATAATACTTAACTATCGTTTCGAATGATGTCTGTGTTGTTAACCCAGGAGGAAGAATATGCTTCAACACGTGATCTATTATGAAGTATCAACCATTAAAGCAGTCAGTAACAGGTCCAATTGGCTAATCCATCAGATGAACTGATTTACATAATCAATGTAGTAGTAAAAATGTAAAACAGTGTACACGATTGAGCCTTGATACTTAACCTCCAAGGTATCCCATATCTCCTTGGTAGTTTTACATCCAATGAGTCTATTGGATATAACACTATCCAAACTGCTATGCAAGAGATGTCTGTCCTAGGCATCTTTCATGATTGATGCTAGATCTTCAGCAGTGTAGTCCTTCTCTTCTTTATCAACCATCTTTTCAGGCTCACCCACAACAGAAACATTCAGTTTCTTAGGCTTGTAAGGACCATCATAAATCCTTATCAGATATTCAAGATATGTAGCTAGTAGACACATAGCCATCTTTACTTTACCAATAGGATATAAATTCACTTTCAGAATCGGAACTCTGATGGTTTCATATATGCTCATATTGTTATTGATTTGATTTGTGACTAGTGCTGGTTGTGTTTGTTAAGTTTCTTTTCTACCATGTTTTATTGTTTTATTGGATCTTAATCTGTTTTTGTATCAACAACAAGCTCTGATACCAATTATTAGGCCTTTCAGTATACTATAGTGGGGGTGAATATAGTGTATAACAATTAAATTGAAATTAAATCTCAAAGATGAAGAAAAGTCTTTATATTAATGAATAAAAATTGTTTATAAAACTCTCTCAAAGGATGAACAGATATTTTCGAGAGCTGCTAGGTTTCACGAATGATATATCAATATTCGACACATATAATGTTAACCTTATCTATGCTTATATAATGTACAGTTATACAATCAATCTAGTTAATAAGATATATATGAATAAGGAAACCTAATACATATTCAACTGTTGATTGCTATAAATGTGACGCCCTCAATCTCGGGGTTAGGAAATGAGGACTCACACACCTTTAGCCTAATAATTAAATAAGCATAAACCCCGATTAACTACTAACAGGATCAACAGGATAAAGTATGAGATAAGATTACAACTACCAATCATAAAATATAACTTACAACCCTAAAATATTATTAAATAAACAATATCGATTCCGGCTGGAAACCGACAGATAACCCATTGTATCTTTAAACATTACCTTCTAGGTGCGAGCTCACTCAAAAATACCACTACCTGCTCTGGCAATCGGAAGCCCTCAACATGATAGGGACCACCAGGGACGCTCTTACGAGCAGTGCGCCTAAGCCTGACCATCTTCTTGCTTAACTACCATGGTTAGATTAAAACAAAACATATGAGTATAAAACTCATCGAGTAACTGTAAAGCAGTTTTACGATATCAAATTACAATATACTTTACCAAACTCAGGGCATTCTACTTTATTTGTTCTAGGTGGCAGATTTCCAGCTTTTGGGTTAAGGAAAGGGTTTGAAGGAACAATACGGAGCTTTTAAGGAACAAGGCTCAACGTAGGATGAAGCCAACATTCATCACAAATCATTAAAGGATCAGGATAGATCTTTCAAAAGAGGAAAGCAACAGTATTTCATTATACGGAATCAATCATATGATCAACAGATTTAAGAATCAGGGTTCTCGAGCTTTAAACTTCACATTAACATAATCAACTCTTTTCAAAACAATATAAATCATTAAACTTCGCATTTAAATAATCATTTAGAACCCTTGATTGGATCACTTTATCTTTCCATTTCATTATAATACGGGTGATCATCCCGTACCGACCTCCATCCGGTCTTTAAGGTTCCAATCGGCATAATTTCAGCCTTAAGTTGGACTAGCCCCGCTAGCCTCTTACCATGACTGGACTAGTCCCACTAGCCTCTTACGTCCCAAACTGCTATGAAAAAAATAGGGAAACTATAATCACACAAGAGTGTGAGCATTTCAGAAATTGTTCAATGATATGTCACTTGTAGACAAAGAGTATGATGCAGAAGACTCAAATAAGAAGTTTCTTCTTGCACTCCCCAAAAAGTGGGACTTGAAGGTCAAGTCCATAAGAGACAACTATGATCTTGAATATACACCCCTGGATGAGATCTATGGAATGCTGAAAATTCATGAACTGGAGATGGAGAAAAAGAGCAAAGGAAAGGGGTCAAGATCTAAGGGAAAGGTTTTTGAGCAATAGTCATTCAAGAGGAAATGCTATGATTGCAAAGTTTGATACCGAGTCATCAAATATATACTGATGACGAATCGAACTGTGATATCTCTACCGACTCTTAAAGTGATCATTGTGATAATGGGAAGATCTTGCAGATGGCTGCTTTAATGGTGAAAATCTTTAAGAGGATGGCTTATAAGGACTTCAAGAAAGGAAAGAGGTTTTCCAGGAAAGGCTCTAGTGCTTCAAACACTGATAAGAAGAACTACATAAAATATGATGATAAAGAGCCCAAATCTGGACGAGTTGACTCCAAGATCAAGTGTTACAACTGTGATGGAGTTGGAAATTTTGCAGCTGACTACAGAAAGCTAAAAGCTAAACGAAGCAAGCCTTGATCACAAAGAAGAAGAACTAGGATGATGCTTCAGAATTCGATGAGGGTATTAATTATGCTCTCATAGAAAATGCTGAAAGTGAATCTGAGGCTATCGAGACCAATATACCGCAAACAACTCTATCTTTTGATACTGATGATATCCATTAGTTAAGATTATTTCTTAAAAGCTTGCATGTTAGTTATAGGGAACAAACTCTTGAAAGTGCTAGGATCAGAATTCAGAATACTGACTTAAAGAAAAGAGATAATTTCCTAGAAGCTGAGTTAATTTTTATGCTAGAAATTCAAAAAGAAAGAGATGATGTTGTTTATGTTAAAGATAAATTGTTAGAAAAATATGCTTATCTTGAGAATGAGTTAGTTAAAGAAAGGGAAATAATCAAACTCTGGACTAATTCAGGAAAAAAAACTTAGAGAATAATTGAAAGTGGCTATTGGGGGTCAGAATTAGGTAATCTAGATAAACCTAGTAGTGAAGATGTTAAAGAAAGTGGGTATGCGAATCTTAAACTAGTAAATACTGATAAACAGGTTAAAAAGAAGAAGACTAAGTTAACACCTGTTAAGTTTGAATTAAATACTGATGGACTTAAATTAGTAAGTGAGACGAGTTCAACATCAGCATCTAAGCCAAATTTAAAATCTGATAGTTATGAACAGGGTAAGGCCAAGTCAGTATTGTTTAATGACTCTGAACAGGTTTAATCAAAAGCCGAAAGAAATTAAAATGAAGAACAAGGAAAATAGCCAAGAAAAAAGAGGAATAGAAAGGTAGTGTCAATAAGGATAACAAATATAAACAAATTCCTAATGCACTTAGAAAGGCTTGTTTAAATTGTGGTAGTACTAATCATATTGTTGTTGTTTACATGAAGAGTAATGGATTAAATACTGTTCCTCCTAATCAAAGTTTAGGAGCAGAATAGTTAGATATAGACTACAACAACCTTATTTTCATTATGGAAGTACATAGCACTCTATTTACACATGTAAAGAGTATCACAATTTTTATTATGACTATTATAAACTGAAATCCTCCTTGAATAAAATTAAAATTATTTTTGTATTTGTATCTCCTTATATTAAGAATGTTAACATAAACTCTAATATGAAGACTTCTGCTACAAATGTTAATTAATTTAATATGGTCAAAGGATCCTTAAAAATTCTAACTAATGGTTTATCTAATTATAGGGTAACAGGAAAATCCTCTAGTCAGTGGATGCTCAAGGCATATGAGTGGAAATAAAGCCCTGCCACTAGAGTTTAAGGAGAATGCCGATCCAAGTGTTTCTTATTGAGATGACAACTTAGGAAAAACTTTAGGATATGGAAAGATTAAACTTGGGAATGTAATAATTGATAATGTAGCTCTAGTCGCAGGACTTATATATAACCTGATGAGTGTGAGTCAAATCTATGACAGAGGTTATCATGTGAATTTTAATGATGAGCATTTTGAAATTATCAGCAATTAAAGTGGCAATGTTGCAATAATTGGTTACAGACATGGTAACTTATATGAAACCAGGGTTTCCACAAATAGTGATGGGTCTATAATTTGTTTGTTATGTAGAGAAACTGTGGAAGGCAACTGAAATTGGAATATAAGACATTCTCAACTAAACTTCAACAATATTAATGAACCTGTGAAGAAAGATCTTGTAAGAGGATTGCCCAATTCAGTTTTATTTCTGATGGACTGTGTGACTCATGCAAGAAGACCAAGCTAAAGAAATCATCAGTTAAGAGTAGGACTAAATTCTCAATTCTTGAACCATTTCACTTATTATATATTGATTTTTCTAGTCTATTTAATGTAATTTATATATCCAAGAAGAGGTATGCATTTGTCATTGTTGATGAGTACACCAGATATATATAGGTTTTTTTTCTGCACACAAAGGATAAGACACAATCCATTCTTCTTGTTTATATGAAGCAACTGGAAAAAGTATCAACATATATTATGAAAATAATGGAACTGAATTCAAGAACAACACTATGGAAGAATTCTGTAAACAAAAGGAAATCAAAAAAATATTCTTCCCCTTGAACTCCACAACAAAATGGAGTTGTAGAAATGAAGAACATAACTCTTATAGAAGCGGCAAGGACCATGCTTGAGGAAGAAAAATTACCAACCTACGTTTGGGCTAAGGCTGTGCAAATTGCATGCTTTACACAGAATGTTACTATGATAAAAAATAAGGGAAATACACCATTTGAGATGGTAAAGGGAAAGAAGCAAAATTATAAGTACTTTCATACTTTTGGTTGGAAATGCTTTGTTCTCAAAACTCATCCTGAACAACTTACAAAGTTTGACCTAAAAGATGATGAATGCATTTTTGTTGGATATCCACTATCAACAAAAGTCTTCAAAGTTTATAATCTGAGAACAAGAGTGGTCATAGAATCTATTCATGTATCTTTTGATGACAAGAAGATCATAGGTCTAAAAGATGTAGATGATCATGAATAACTGAGATTTGAAAATAAAGTACCATATGCTAAATAGTTAAATCCTGATATAATCTCAAACATTAATACACATTAATACTGAAAATCCTGATATCACACTAAACTCCGATGAACCACCTGTACCAGTGGTAACTCCACAAATACTGAATCACATGTTGAGGAGGATCAACATGACCAATATCAGGAGTCAAGTTCAAGTGATACAGGCGAAGACACATCATGAGACACTTCATTGGACTCTAATTTCGCAAATACTAATGAGACAAATCCTGATAATTCTGAAAACACAGATTTAGGAGGAGTTTTAGAAATAACAATGATATACACCAAGATGGTAATAAGGACTTCATGGATCATGGGGGATGATCTTCTTTAAGAAGCCAACTTTCTTCTGCAAGAAAATTGACTAAGTCACAGACTCATGACTTAATCATTGGAAATCCTGATAGTGGTGTGAAGAAAAGGAAAGCCACATAAAATGAATGTCTCTATCATTCTTTTCTATCTCAAAGTGAACCAAAAAAAGTGGATGAAGCTCTTCTAGATGCTGATTGGGTCCTAACAATGCAAGATGAGCTCAATGAATTTGAAAGGAACAAAGTATGGACTCTAATGCCAAGGACAAATAACATATAAGTGGTTAATACTAAATGGGTGTTCGGAAACAAAACTAATAGTGAGTGTATCATTACAAAATATAAAGCAAGGCTATTTACAAAGGGCACTCTCAATAAGAAGGAATTGTCTATGATGAGACTTTTGCTCCGGTGCAAGACTAGAGCCCATAAGAATCTTTTTGGCCTATGCTGCTCACATGAAGTTTAAAGTATTCCAAATAGATGTAAAAAGTGCATTTCTCAATGATGAACTTGACGAAAAAGTTTATGTTGAACAACATTCAGGATTAATTAGTCTAAAATATCCAAATCATGTCTACAAATTTGATTAAACACTCTATGGACTAAAGCAAACTCTAAGAGCCTAGTATAAAACACTTGCACAGTTTTTACTGGAAAGTGGTAAGGACTTATTATTAGTTCAGATATATGTTGATGAAATCATTTTTGGCTCTACTAATGATAAATTATCTGAGAGGTTTGCTAAGCTGATGCAGTCTAGATATTAGATGAGTATGATGCGAGAATTGAGTTATTTTCTGGGGTTACAAGTCAAGAAGAGTGAAGAAGGGATCTTCATTAGTCAATCTAAATATATCAAAAAATTTCCAAAAAGGTTTGGAATGCAAGACAGCTCAACTACTATAACTCTCATGGCCACTACAATCAAGTTAGATTTAAATACTAGTTCATCAGTTGATATAATTAACTATAGAGCTAAGTTTGGCTCACTCATATTTTTCATTGTAAATAGGCCTGATATCATGTATGCTACCTGTCTATGTGGAAAGTTCCAAGCTAATCCAAGAAAACTACATCTGATAGCTGTAAAAAGAATTTCCAAATATCTCAAAGGAACCATGAATCTTGGTTTGTGGTATTCTAGTGATTCAGACTTTAAGCTAATAAGATATTCAGATGCTGATTTTACAGGATACAAAATAGATAGTGTTAGGTCCACTAGGTACATACTGGGGGATGGGTGAATATATGTTCTTTATTTTAAAACTAAAATACAACGGAAAATAAAACTATAAAATGAAATAAAAAACACAAGAGATTTCACGGAATAATTCTTATATAAAGAAATTAAACCATAAAGGTTTTCTTAGACTTCAGAATATATATTCAATGTTACAAAAAGAAAGATCCAATACAAATTTGTAAGCTATCAAAATAATGGAATCTTTCTATCACTCTAAAAACCTACAGCTCTTATCAAATGATAATCAAAAAAATCAAAGAAACTATAAATGATGAGTGTATCTAAATGTGTAAGACTTTAATGGTGAATAATCAATTGGGTATGAGCTCTCCTTGTCAAATCAATGTTTTTGTGTGCTGACAATAGTGTGCAAGAGCTTCACACTATTCACCTGTCGAGAGATACAATTCTAACCTGCATCTTTTTAATTATATAGGCTGGTAGGTAGAGTACTAGCTTGGAGAGGAAGAAAGCATACACAAATTAATTATATCTATGTATTTAAAATGACAACAACTTCCATTTTTGTCCAACATGTGCTTTGTACTATTCCCTTGAGCAAGTGGTGCTTAAGAAGGATAATTACCACTTAGTTTCTTGCTCAAATATTCAAGTGGCGCCTCCTAGGTGTTGTACAAGACTTGGTGGCACCTAAAGTAGTCCAATGCCTTTGATGCATGTGGTGCCTATAGGTAAGTAGGAGAGGTTCGTGGCTCATACAGGGTACAATATGGAGTTTTAACTTAGTTTCTGAGTGGACAAGCTGTAGGTGGCACCTAAAATGGTACCATAGGAAGGAGTGGTGCCTAGAGGGTGCATAGGGACTCCTTTATTTAGTTTCTGGAGTTGGTGGCGCATCTAAGGGGCCAATGAAGAAGGTAGTGATGCCTATAGTGAACAAGGTGCACTTCTGACTTAGTTTTTGATCTTATTTGTTCCCTGTGCCTCATACTAGGTCAATAAAACTTCTAGTACTTAGTTTTTGAGCCATATGATGAGGTAGTGGCTCCTACTAGGTAAAAGAGTAGCTTTGGTGACTCCTACTATAAGGTAGTGATCACTTTCACTTAGTTTTTGTAGAGCACTTTAACCCTTTAACTTTTCCATCTTCACGGCTTCTCTCTGAGCCTTCATATAAAGCATATATCCTTCATATTTAGATAAAAATCCTTACTTAAAGTTCTTCTAATGATAGTACTTGGTTTCCCATCACGTATCACTGACGCCTAGTGTAATGGTCTGGTTCACAGATGAATAGTTCCGCTCTAATGTCTTCGTACTATAGTCTTTTCAAAATATTATTCTGTCTTCTACCATATATAACCAACTTCACTAAGATTCCTTGATGTCTTCATACTAATCCTAAGAACTACTTCGAATATCTTCAATCTTATTCCTCTGTTGCTTGAACATATTAATGAACTACACCCGGACTTCTGTTGACGACTTCTTCACTACAATTCTAAGAACCATTTATGTCGATACCTAATCTTCAATCTTTAATGATCTCAGTGGAACATAGATTATTTGCAAGTCCTTTGTTCTATGATGAGTTATCCAAACCAACATTGTTGAGTTATGCATACAACTTTAATCTTGCTCAACAATCTCCCCCAATTTGACTGTTACACCTAACGCTCAAATAATAACGGAGAAGTAACAGTTTGGAGGATAAATCAACTAACTCCAAAAATAGATCTTCCCTAAGCTTCCAACATTTAGTTCTGGACTTGTAAATAATACTATCTTATATGTTCTTCATTTTCTATAAACCTTCGGCTTTAGCAGAGAACTGATTCTTCTCTCCCTTATATAAAGTTGTAGATAGATACGTTTTCCAAATATTATCTTCAATCTTCAGATCTTCCCATAGAGCATATATAAAATATTTTGGAACTCAGAACCATAAGACTTTGAGGGCCAGGATCTAAGGATTAATATCCAGTTATTGTTAGTGACCTTGATATGGTTTAACAACAATTGCTTCGTTAAAAACTTCCTAGTGTGTGACTCTCATTCATATGTCCTAGCTGATAGACGAATTTTAATAGATAACATTCTGTTGGTTGAATGCACCTAGTAACAGTTTATGTGCCTTTTCAGATCTATATCCTTTCAAGAGAATACAGATGGGCTTACAGATGTCTCAAGGTTTAGATACTCCATTACTTTATGAGAGATAGAACTGTAGGGTTGACCACTCCTTCCTTATGTGGTGCTTCTTGGCACTATCTCCCTCATTCTCAACACAACTCCAAAATCAAATGGTTAATTTCTCTGACCACTAAGTTTATTTCTCAAGAAAAATTATATGTATTAGAACAAAATATGGTGAATATATCAGAGCAAAGTAAATGATGCTGTTTGGGAAGTGTTTGGTTCAATGACTTGGATAAGAACCTATAGGGTTTGATAGGCTCATAGTCAGTTCCTAAAACTATCGAGGGTTGAAGATCACAAATTTCCAAAGTACAATATCAGAGAATTTAGAGATCAACATCAGAGTGATTCATGAGCTTATCATCTTAAGATAAAAGAAGTTTACCTTTACTTACCTCTATAAATATTCATGAAGGATGTCTCAGATGATTATGCCTTCTCTTCCCTTTAACATTTCTGTCTATTCAGATCTCATTAGATTAGGACATTTCATCTTGTTATAAGTCTGATACATAGAGAGGGTAATAACTATTCTAAACTAGCATGATGGAAATAAGGCAATCTGAGTTAAAATCACATGATCAAATATATATGACAAGTGCACCAATATTGATTAGTCACATCAAGACTGAACCAATTATATAACATTCCTGAAATAAAAATATTACAACTATTACTCGAGGGTAGGGGTTCGCTCGCGAAACTCAGTTACATTAAACAGTCGTTTGTCCTAAACCAAAAATCCGATTAAAGCGATCCATATATAAAAAAGAAGCATAAAACATAGCCTATATAAATATGGAAGTGGTGAGTGTATGTCAGTGGTGAGTTCATAGAAGTAGGTTCTTAAGTCCAAAAGTTATGCACAAAAACAGTTTCAAGAAAATCAGGGAATACGACGACTATACGTTAACGATTCCCAACCAAGGGGGATAGATTATAAAAAATTAAGAGATTTTACAGAAAAATAGTTTTTCTTATACTTTGGAGGAGAGTTTTCACCTTTATTGTACTAGGGGGAGATTCTTCATCTTAGGGGAGAGATAGTTGCTTCTGAGTTCCAATTTTTTTTCTATATGCTCTATGAGAAGATCTGAAGATTGAAGATAGAATTTGTAAAGACGTGTCTATCTGCAATATTATTTAAAGGAGAGAAGAACCACTTCTCTGCTGAAGCTGAATATTTAGAGAAGATGCAGAAGGTATAAGATAGAATTATTTACAAGTCCAGAGCTGAATCTTGAAAGCTTAGTGGAGATCTATTTTTCAAGTTAGTTGAGTTATCCTCCAAATTGTTGTTTCTCCATTATTACTCAGTCAAATGTAACTTTTAATATGATGAAAGTACATTAACTCTCATATAGAAATATAAGGATTTCAAGTCTAAGGACCATTATATCGTTATTATTGTGAGAATTACTTTTGACACAACAGACATATAGAATCTCATATTGGGTTTATCTAACATCATGTACGTTTACATCCGCTTGTGTTTTTGACTTTAGTATTACTATACCTATTATCAATGAGATGTCATCATCACTCAACAAACACACTAGTTTTAATGTACTTATGCGGCAGTTTTTTCCGGTAAGTTTAACAGTTTTCTGCTGCTATTTTTAACAGATTTTTACATGCTCAGACTATATTTTTCTATTTTTTCAGTAGGTTTTATATGTATCTATGCAACAGTTTTTCAGTAGTTTTTAATGACTTTTTGTTGTTGTTTTTTCAGCATATTTTTACATGTTCATGCTGCAAAATTTCTGTTTTTAGCAGATTTTACAAGTGTTTCTGTAGTTTTTAAATGCCTCCATGCTGCATTTTTTCAAGTTGTATGTGCATATTTTTTTTTCTTTTTCTTCGGGTAAAATTCCAAAATTCGAAGGAATATTTGAAGGAACAAAGACCCTCACCATTTTTATTAATGCACATCACAAGACCTAAACTTTAATGAGAAAATTTATAAAAAAAGAGATATGATAAGGCCTAGCGTCACAAGATTTGTTAGTTCATTTCTTTCAATAAAGAGCATCAGATTTGTCATTTCATTTCTTTCAATACAAAGAGGCTTGATAGCCACACAAGTTAGAACAAATATGATCATGGATAACTTAATAGGACACTGACCATATTTGAAAATTTGTAGTTTAGTGATTTTGAATTTTGTGGTCTGACTAAATTAATGTACTATCTTCCATAGCTGGAAAATCTAGATTGATAAATCTTGTTAAAAGGATAAGGGCAAATTAAAGTTTTTTTTGTTAAGAAGAGCTAATTAAAGTTATATCATCATTCTATAGCCAACTTACAAAAAATATTATGACATCATAGTACATTCAATTCTATTTAAGACAATACAACAATGTCAACCCATCTATTATGTTAGTGCAACTGATTCAAATTATTTGTATCCTATGTACAATGACTTATGAGTATTTAAGGGAATTGAAGAGAGATCTCTGTGTACACTTTAATAATTATATGATGAAGTGTTTCAGAATTTTCCATAATGAAGTCGTGTTTTATGTAATTTTATTATCATTTATAGACATGAACCTAGGCAATTATTTTCTTTTATTTATTTTTAAATCTGACCTAAGAATTAGATTGAGGTGTAAGGTATTTATCATATGTATAATAAAAATAAATTATACTCTTAGTACCATTTGCACTTCTATTAATAATATATACAAAGTGAACTAGCCTAAGTTATAATATTGGTATCATTTGCACTTCTATTAATAATATATGATGTTAATGTTTAAGAGGAATTAAAGTTATATCATCATCTTATAGAACTTACAAAAAATATTATGAAATCATCATAGTACATTCACTTCTATTTAAGACAATACAACAACTCAACCCATGTATTATGTTAGCCCAACATATTCAAATTATTTGTGTCCTATGTACTTATGGCTTATGAGTACTTAACCGAATTGAAGAGATATCTCTGTGTACAGTTTCATAATTATATGATGAAGTGTTTCGAAATTTTCCATGAAAGAATCATGTTTTATGTAATTTTGTTATCATTTATAGACATGAACCTAAGAAATATTTTTCTTTTATTTTTTGTTCAATCTAACCTAAGAACTAGATTGAGGTGTATAATATATATCATATTGAGAATAAAAGCAAGTTATACTATTAGTACCATTTGCACTTCTATTAATAATATATACAAAGTGAACTAGCATAAGTTATAATATTGGTATCATTTGCACTTCTACTAATAACATATGATGTTCAAGTGTACAAAGTGACCTTGCCTCTAATATATGTTAACTGGGGTGGGTTGCTTGATCAAGGAAAACTAAATAGAGTAAACTAAATAGAGTAAACTAAATAGGAAAACTAAATAGAGTAACCTAAATAGAGTAATCTTAAAGAGACATGCAAAGATGTAAACTAAATAGAGTAATCATTTCATTACGTTGGAAATCATGTCTTATTAGGTATGTCTTAATAGGTATGTGGTCACATTCAGTAAAGAATCGGTCACGACCTTTGGAACCCGAATTGAGATATGCTCAATTTTTATATAGATGGCCAAATACCTCCTATGAGAACACTCTTATTTTTAAGACTCATTTAATAGATAATTTCTTTGGAGAACTGAAGTGACAATGAAAATTCTAAGAGGCTGAAACAATGAAAACATCTTTTACAGAGATTTTGGCTATACATTTTGGTGGCAGCAACCAAATATATAAATAGTGTTTAAGAGCTTTTGCTATTTTAATCGTAAACTTTTAAAAAAATTAAGAGAACGGTTTTTTTGTGAATATTCATAATGGCACAATTCTATCGGGTTCTCCTAGGAATAATGGAATAGGACATCCAAGGAATATTGTGTGTTAGATAATGAGTACCAGAAATTGGGCTTGAGGTTACCTTGCTATGTCTTACTGATACTTGTTAAAAAGTAATGGATTTGAACCCATTTGGTAGCCACAAACTATTACCAGGTGAGATATGGAGCAAATTTCTTTCTTTCACAAGGGAAAAATAACTATTGTAACTGACATCACTTCTCACGAAGGTCCATGATTATGAAAGCTTTTGCCAATAGTGTTATGTTAGCTGATGGAAAACAAAGAGTATCTTGAGAAATGTCAAATGTGATGTAATTTAGAGCTTCATTTTTTAAAAGCTACATCCTTTAGTTAAGAAAGTAATTTTCTTTTTGGTACACCTAAATTTGGATGACATAATCATAATAAAATTGATAAATTATTACAATAGTTAGAATATGAACTATTTATTATTTTTACATAATTTTTATGTATTATAACTCTAAGCTTAATATGAGAGATAAAATTGAAAATTTAAGAATGTAGAATTGGTGCATTACACCGGTTATAAGCAAGTATTTATAAATATGTTTAATTTAGAAATTTGACAACTATTTGGTTACACGTTCAAGAAATAAAAGAGGATAATGGTCAATTTACATTTCTTGCAACATATTTAATACCATTGATTCCATAGAGAGACACATTTTGACTCACACAAACCTGATGCATAACACATATAATTGTGTTTGGTATACAAATGCCTACCAATAAATATCACCATTGTGTGCGTGTAAAGAGGGTTAGGGCTATGGGTTAGGGATATTAAATATCTAAAGATCATTACAGTAGTCTTCATTCCATTATATGCATTAACTAGACACAAAAGACAAAACATATATAGTAATCTGTAAGAGACAAAATAGTAGAGCAATATATATGAATTATTTTACCCAGTCATTAATAGGTTCATTATTTATAGAATTGTCTTTGGAGGAAAAAATGGTTACTCGTCAGTGTGAGAGTCTTGATAGCCACACAAGCTAGAACAATTATGATCATGGATATCTCATTACTACACTTGACCATATTTTAAAATTTGTAGTTTTTGTGTCCTATGTACATATGATTTGGTAAGTACATAAGGGAATTAAAGAGATATCAATGTGTGTAGTTTCATAAATATACAATGAAGTGTTTAGTACTGTTCAATGAATAAATATTATTTTATGTAATTCTATTATCATTTACAGACATGACCAAAGTATTAGTATTACTATTATTTTTTAAATCTGACCTAAGAATTAGATTGACGTGTAAGGTATTTATTTTATCAAGAATAAAAGCTAGCGAATATATGAAGTTATACTATTGGTATCATTTGCACTTCTATTAAAAATATAGACAAAGTGACCTCGCCGAATTTATAATAATGGTAGCTTTTGCATTTCTGTTGATAATATATGGTGTTCTTATATATGTTAACTGAAGTGCAATAAAATATATAAAAAACAGTGTTGTAAAAATTATCAACTCGGCCTAGGGACTCATTTTGGACCCCTCGACCAACCCAAGTTCCGAGTACTCGGGTAGAAAATTGATTATACTAAAACTCGGTTCGACTCCGAGTAATTGAAGTCAAGACTCTTAAGGTGGCTCAATGCTTGAAATATTAATCATTGCTTCTTCTGTAATCTATACACTCTTTACTTTACTCGTTATTTTCTTCTTTAATCTCTTTTTTTTAGAAATTAAAATCAAATATTTAATATCTTGATTCATGATTGAAGCCCTCACCAAATCAAAGATTCAATATTTTAATTGGAATTTGAAAATATATAATTCAATATCTCCATGTAATGTATATTAACTACTTATGAATTCCTTAGTTGGTAGTGTTACATTTGTAACTTTGAATCTTGATGTTTATTACTGTATTTGTATTGGACCCTTTAAAATATGATTTAGGTTTTCTTTATATGTGTTATTTGTTGCTCTTATTCTATTTTTTTTGTTTGTGATATACTATATATAATGGAAACACTTACAAATGTTAGTTCACTTGTCGCAACAAATTAAGAGTATATAAAAACTATAGATGCAACAAATTCTAGTGGCAAGGTTATTGATGTTGTCGTGAATTCTGGAACAATGGTCCCTGATAAAACAAATAAAGGAAGGTGTAATTTGTGTGACAGTGAATTTTACAAAGGTATTAATCTATTGAAACAACATATTGGTGGTATTAGAGAAAATATGGAATCTTGCAATGAAAATACACTTTTGGACTCACATATACAAGACAACTTTAAATGTGATCAAAAGAAAAAAAGAGAATATAAAGAAGCATATTCAAGAATTCAGAGATGAAGTCATATGATATGATGTAGAGATAATTGATGTGGAAGCTATTGCAAAAACCCATATTCACTCGAACCTTTGGATGAATCGGACCTTTGGATGAATATACAAGACTTATAGGGCCTAAAGATTCGACTATTGCATTGCATAAAGTGAAGAGACAACATAATATTAATGATGCAATGTTCGAGGAAAGAACCGGTGTACTTAGCTCGTTGGGTGTAAAAATCTGGTGTACCATTTAATACCACTAATAATTATGGATTTCCTTAATTTGCAGAGGGTGTTGGTAGATTTGGCCCGCGATACATGTCACCTACTAAATATCAGTTAAGGAAGGTCTTATGAAATAATATGAACATGAAGTGTGAATTGTAAACTTCGCACTAGCTTTATATATTCTATTGAAAGTTCAAGTTAATTACACACATGAAGATATATATTTGAATATGTGGATAAGTCTATCAATGAAATTGGAGCAAAAAACACTATTCAAGTAGTTACGCACAACGATACAAATAACATGTCTACTGCCAAACTATTAAAGGTAAAAAAACCCTATCATATTTTGGATATCTTGTACAACTCATACTTTGAATCTTATTCACCAACGAATATGTATTTATCAATATACTTTTAGACTATTACACGTTTTATGAGTAAATTTTGCTGCAACATTTTAAATTGTTTGAGCATATGACATATATTAGTTTTTTACATTTTTTGCGTACACTATTAAGCAGATTTACATGTTTTTTTACATGTAACATTTTTGAGCATATGACATATAACATTTTTTACATGTTTATGGTGCAGTTTTCTGTTATTTTAGCAGGGTTTAAATGTATTTATGTAACAATTTTCCGGTAGATTTTTTCTCTTGTTGTTTTAAGCATATTTTTACATGTTCATGCTCTAAATATTTATTTTTAGCAGATATTACATATATTACATGAACATATATTTTTTTCTCTTATTCTTCGGGTAGAACTCAAAATTTCAAGGAATAATTGAAGGAACAAATGCACTCACCATTTTTATTTGTGCAGATCACAAGACGTAAGCTTTAATGAGAATATTTACCTTTACCGTATTTTTTTAAAATTTTGTTATTTGCTTGCTGGACTAATTACGCATATGAAATACCATATTTACAAATGATGGTACTGAACATAGCATTTTTAACTTCAAGCTCATCAGGATGTGAAAGAAATTGGAGCCCTTTTTGAGGGGGTAAGTAATCATTTATATAAGTTATACTTGTGCAATAATCATTATTGATTATTAATGTTGTATATTTTTTACTCTTATAATATTACACTTGATCTTTTTTGTAGGGCCATATAAAAAAGAAATAGATTGGAAGCTGAGAAATTGAATAATGTGGCCTAAGTACAATTTCATAAAAAACTTGCAAATAAGTAACCAAGTAAACCTCAAGGATGGATTTTTAAAGGCGAGGATGATGAAGAGCTATGATGATTTAACAATAACATTAGAAGATGATAGTGTAGTGCCAGTGGTAGTAAAAGGACATGAGATAATTGTATAAAGAAGATTTTGAGTCTAAAGGTGAAGATGATGATGATATTTTCATTGAAGAAGATAATATTAATTTGATGAATGGTAACTTGGAATTATGGAAGCACCTGTGGTCATTGGTCAACATTTTCTTCTTTTTTGTAATGTATAATCACTCGTCAGTGAACAGTGATAACATATTAGAATAATATGACCAAATGTTAGAACTTATTTTTGATTAAACTATAGAAAATTATCAAGCAAATGATTTATTTAACTCTAATATGGCTAGTAATATAACAAAAACTGATATTTTTTTAATTAAATTTCAACTTTTAGCACATTTATAATAAAATCTAAAGGAAATATATTTAATATATAAAAAAATATTAAAAAAATCATATACGAGTTGCAACCCGAGTACTCATTCCGAATTGACCCGAGTTCCTCTTTTTACAATCTTGATAAAAAAATGTTAAAGAGCTTTTGTTAGTTTAACCGTAGTAAGGTATATTGTATTTGTACTATAAACAATAATGATCATAAGTATCTACATAGACATTAAACTTATAACAATATAATTTTGGATAAAAGATGAAGAAAATGAATTTTATCAACTTCTAACAAAAATTAGGTTTCAAATTACATTGTTATGTCTTACTGTTTCTTGTTAAAGAGTAATGAATTTGAACTTATTTGCTAGACTTGTTTAAGGGTAATGAATTTGAACATATTTGCTAGAGACAAACTATTACTAAGTGAGATACATGTCAAATTTTTTTCTTTCACAAGGGAGATATACGATTGTAACTGGAATCACTTCTTACAGAGTTCAATGATTATGCAAACTTCTTCTGCCAAGAGTATTATTTTAGTCGATGGAAGAGTTGGTCATAAAAGAAGTCCATTTTATTTTGGGTCATGCTTGCTACTTGGTACATTGGAAAGTATAAATCATTGGCTATAAATGAATACTTATATGGGAAAAAGGGGACGAAATCACTTGCTTGGTTTGCTTGATCTTTGTGCAAATGAAATACTTGGTTGTAATTAAACCTTCGCTAAATATCTTGATTAGCTTTAATAAAGTGCTTACCTCACTTCGATTACATCACTACTATGCCACTTGTCCTCTTCTTGTGGTATGATGATGTCATCTTGATCAAATCCTTTTGATTAGTGAAAATTGCTTGTTAATCTTTCTTGATACTTGCATAAGCTTGATCCTTGGTCACTTATTTATTTTATGGTTCGCTTAACTCTCGTTCTCGTTGATCGTTTGAGGGATCATATCCGAGATCTTATCATTTGGGTTTCCCTAAGCCCTTCTTGATAGCTTTTATCCCTTTAATGATTCTCTGCTATAATCCTTGAATTTAGTTTCTTTTAATCTTATCACCTTATACTTAATTCCTTCGGCATCTGTTGGATTTTCGGGAAAAATCAAAGTGCTCGTAATCGAATTCTGACGACCTTTACATACACTCATTTACATTACCCAATACTAATATGATCTCAGAATTTCCATAACAGAACTCCTATATATGGTGGTCTGATAATTTTCCACAATCAGCAAAAATTAGCAAAAGTTACTATTTATCAGGGTTTCAAAAATTCCAAAAATTGGAGTTATTACAAATAATCTTCTTTTCATCAAAAGAAACATGTACAGACTCAATTACAGTCCTGGTTCTCAGATTGAAAACGTTGTAAGCTTTTAATTCTGGGTAGCCAACAAAAATTCCTTCATCACCTTTTGTCTCAAACTTTCCCAGTTATTCATGATGTGTTTTAAGAATAAAACACTTGCATCCAAATATATGAAGATGTTTCAAGCTTGGTTTCTTATCCTTTATCATTTGACATGAAGTTACTCCATGCATGTGAATCACGGTAAGCTTCTGAGTTTAACATGCAGTATTGATTGCTTTAGCCCAGAAATATGTTGGCAGCTTTGCTTCTTCTAGTAGAGTTTTACCAGCTTCAATAAGAGTTCCTCTTTTTACAATCTTGATAAATAATGTTAAAGAGCTTTTGTTAGTTTAACCGTAGTAAGGTATATTGTATTTGTACTATAAACAATAATGATCACAAGTATCTACATAGACATTAAACTTATAACAATATAATTTTGGATAAAAGATGAAGAAAAGGAATTTTATCAACTTCTAACAAAAATTAGGTTTCAAATTACATTGCTATGTCTTACTGTTACTTGTTAAAGAGTAATGAATTTGAACATATTTGCTGGAGACAAACTATTACTGAGTGAGATACATGTCAAAATTTTTTCTTTCACAAGGGAGATATACGATTGTAACTGTAATCACTTCTTACAGAGTTCGATGATTATGCAAACTTCTTCTGCCAAGAGTATTATTTTAGTCGATGGATAATGAAAGGTACTTTGAGAAATGAAAATAGTTAAGAGTTGGTCACGAAAGTAGTCCATTTTATTTTGGGTCATGCTTGCTACTTGGTACATTGGACAGTATAAATCATTGGCTATAAATATGATTTAGGTTTTCTTTATATGTGTTATTTGTTGCTCTTATTCTAATTTTTTTGTTTGTGATATAATATATATAATGGAAACACTTACAAATGTTAGTTCACCTGTTGCAACAAATTAAGAGTATATAAAAACTATAGATGCAACAAATTCTAGTGGCAAGGTTATTGTTGTTGTCGCAAAATCTGGAACAATGGTCCGTGATAAAACAAATAAAGGAAGGTGTAATTTGTGTGACAATGAATTTTTCAAAGGTATTAATCTATTGAAACAACATATTGCTGATATTAGAGAAAATATGGAATCTTGCAATGAAAATACACTTTTGGACTCAGATAAACAAGACAGCTTTAGATGTGATCAAAAGAAAAAAAGAGAATATAAAGAAGCATATTCAAGAATTCAGAGATGAAGTTATAGGGTATGATGTAGAGATAATTGATGTGGAAGCTATTACAAAAACCCACATTCACTCGAACCTTTGGATGAATCGGACCTTTGGATGAATATACAAGACTAATAGGGCCTAAAGATTCGACTATTGCATTGCATAAAGTGAAGAGACAACATAATATTAATGATGCAATGTTCGAGGAAAGAACCGGTATACTTAGCTCGTTGGGTGTAAAAATCTGGTGTACCATTTAGTACCACTAATAATTATGGATTTCCCAAATTTGCAGAGGGTGTTGGTAGATTTGGCCCGCGATACATGTCACATACTAAATATCAGTTAAGGAAGGCATTATGAAATAATATGAACATGAAGTGTGAATTGTAAACTTCGCACTAGCTTTATATCATCTATTGAAAGTTCAAGTTAATTACACACATGAAGATATATATTCGAATATGTGGATAAGTCTATCAATGAAATTGGAGCAAAAAACACTATTCAAGTAGTTACGCACAACGATACAAATAACATGTCTACTGCCAAACTATTAAAGGCAAAAAAAAACCTATCATATTTTGGATATCTTGTACAACTCATACTTTGAATCTTATTCTCCAATGAATATGTATTTATCATTATACTTTTAGACTATTACACGTTTTATGAGTAAATTTTGCTGCAACATTTTAAATTGTTTGAGCATATGACATATATTAGTTTTTTACATTTTTTGTGTACACTATAAAGCAAATTTAATACAGTACAATTTTTCAACAGTTTTGTACATGTTTTTGCTGCAGTTTTTTAGATTTTTCAGCAGATTTTAAATGTATTTATACGACAGTTTTTAGCGGATTTTAACTCTTTTCAACTACTATTTTTAGCAGATTTTTACATGTTTATGGTACAATTTTCTGTTATTTTAGCAGGGTTTAAATGTATTTATGCAACAATTTTTAGGTAGATTTTTTCTCTTGTTGTTTTGAGCATATTTTTACATGGTCATGCTCTAAATATTTATTTTTAGCAGATATTATAGATATTACATGAACATATATTTTTTTCTCTTATTCTTCAAGTAGAACTCAAAATTTCAAGGAATAATTGAAGGAACAAATGCACTCACCATTTTTATTTGTGCAGATCACAAGACGTAAGCTTTAATGAGAATATTTACCTTTACCGTATTTTTTTGAAATTTTGTTATTTGCTTGCTGGACTAATTACCGATATGAAATACCATATTTACAAATGATGGCACTGAGCATGGAGCCCTTTTTGTGGGGGTAAGTAATCATTTATATAAGTTATACTTGTGCAATAATCATTATTGATTATTAATGTTGTATATTTTTCACTCTTATAATAATACACTTGATCTTTTTTGTAGGGCCATATAAAAAAGGAATAAAAGGAATAGATTGGAAGCTGAGAGATTGAATAATGTAGCCTAAGTACAATTTCATAAAAAACTTGCAAATAAGTAACCAAGTAAACCTCAAGGATGGATTTTGAAAGGCGAGGATGATGAAGAGCTATGATGATTTAACAATAACATTAGAAGATGATAGTGTAGTGCCACTGGTAGTAAAAGGACATTAGATAATTGTATAAAGAAGATTTTGAGTCTAAAGGTGAAGATGATGATGATATTTTCATTCAAGAAGAGAATATTAATTTGATGAATGGTAAATTGGAAGTATGGAAGCACCTGTGGTCACTGGTCAACATTTTCTTCTTTTTTGTAATGTATGATCACTGGTAAGTGAACAGTGATTACATATTAGAAAAATATGACCAAATGTTAGAACTTATTTTTGATTAAACTATAGAAAATTATCAAGCAAATGATTTATTTAACTCTAATATGGCTAGTAATATAACAAAAAATGATATTTTTTTAATTAAATTTCAACTTTTAGCACATTTATAATAAAATTTAAAGGAAATATATTTAATATATAAAAAAATATTAAAAAAATCATATACGAGTTGCAACCCGAGTACTCATTCCGAATTGACCCGAGTTCCTCTTTTTACAATCTTGATAAAAAATGTTAAAAAGCTTTTGTTAGTTTAACGGTAGTAAGGTATATTGTATTTGTACTATAAACAATAATGATCACAAGTATCTACATAGACATTAAACTTATAAGAATATAATTTTGGATAAAAGATGAAGAAAAGGAATTTTATCAACTTCTAACAAAAATTAGGTTTCAAATTACATTGCTATGTCTTACTGTTACTTGTTAAAGAGTAATGAATTTGAACATATTTGCTAGAGACAAACTATTACTGAGTGAGATACATGTCAAATTGTTTTCTTTCACAAGGGCGATATACGATTGTAACTGCAATCACTTCTTACAGAGTTCGATGATAATGCAAACTTCTTCTGCCAAGAGTATTATTTTAGTCGATGGATCATGAAACGTACTTTGAGAAATGAAAGTAGTTAAGAGTTGGTCATGAAAGTAGTCCATTTTATTTTGGGTCATGCTTGCTACTTGGAGAGTATAAATCATTGGTTGATGGTTAATGTGCCCGTTTAACGAGAATCGGAACCTTAAACCCAAGTGATAGTGTTTGGATTACCAATTTAGTGGTGGGGAATGGGAATTCTATTCCCTCTTGGTGGGTAAATCAAACCCACCATACCCCTTGGGTTTCCATTTCATTCCCATTCCCATTAACCCCCATTCCTATCCCCTTAATTCCCATTCCCGAGTCCCATTCCCATCGTGCATCCAAACGCCTCCTAAGTGTACCTGCAAGAAAATCCTTTTTACAGAAAAGTTGTCTTTCACCTTCAAGGATGGAAACTCTCAGTCAAGAGATTCAAAAATGTTCCTTCTGAGAGCAGAAATTAGAAATGTTTAAATGGTAGAATTCCTAATATCCCTCAATATCTTAGTCTTTATTTACCAGTTATAATTTTGACTAAAGTTAAAATCGTTGCCATATTTAAATTCTGGGAATATAATCAATGATCAGTGATATGCCATTAGGGATCAAAGATATTTTCTAAAGTATATGAAGATTTATCAGATTTGATGAACCACTAAGGTACAGAATCATAACTAATTTAAAGATCAAAGTATAAGACTTTGAGGGCCAGGATCTAAGGATTAATATCCAGTTATTGTTAGTGACCTTGATATGGTTTAACAACAATTAGGTTTCAAATTACATTGCTATGTCTTACTGTTACTTGTTAAAGAGTAATGAATTTGAACATATTTGCTAGACTTGTTAAAGATTAAGGAATTTGAACATATTTGCTAGAGACAAACTATTACTGAGTGAGATACATGTCAAATTTTTTTCTTTCACAAGGGAAATATACGATTGTAACTGCAATCACTTCTTACAGAGTTCGATGATTATGCAAACTTCTTCTGCCAAGAGTATTATTTTAGTCGATGGATAATGAAAGGTACTTTGAGAAATGAAAATAGTTAAGAGTTGGTCATGAAAGTAGTCCATTTTATTTTGGGTCATGCTTGCTACTTGGTACATTGGAGAGTATAAATCATTGGCTATAAATATGATTTAGGTTTTCTTTATATGTGTTATTTGTTGCTCTTATTCTATTTTTTTTGTTTGTGATATAATATATATAAAGGAAACACTTACAAATGTTAGTTCACCTGTCGCAACAAATTAAGAGTATATAAAAACTATAGATGCAACAAATTCTAGTGGCAAGGTTATTGTTGTTGTCGCAAAATCTGGAACAATGGTCCCTGATAAAACAAATAAAGGAAGGTGTAATTTGTGTGACAGTGAATTTTACAAAGGTATTAATCTATTGAAACAACATATTGCTGGTATTAGAGAAAATATGGAATCTTGGAATGAAAATACATTTTTGGACTCAGATATACAAGACAGCTTTAGATGTGATCAAAAGAAAAAAAAGAGAATATAAAGAAGTATGTTCAAGAATTCAGAGATGAAGTCATAGGATATGATGTAGAGATAATTGATGTGGAAGCTATTGCAAAAACCCACATTCACTCGAACCTTTGGATGAATCGAACCTTTGGATGAATATACAAGACTAATAGGGCCTAAAGATTGGACTATTGCATTGCATAAAGTGAAGAGACAACATAATATTATGATGCAATGTTCGAGGAAAGAACCGGTATACTTAGCTCGTTGGGTGTAAAAATCTGGTGTACCATTTAGTACCACTAATAATTATGGATTTCCTAAATTTGCAGAGGGTGTTGGTAGATTTGGCGCGCGATACATGTCACCTACTAAATATCAGTTAAGGAAGGCATTATGAAATAATATGAACATGAAGTGTGAATTGTAAACTTCGCACTAGCTTTATAACATCTATTGAAAGTTCAAGTTAATTACACACATGAAGATATATATTTGAATATGTGGATAAGTCTATCAATGAAATTAGAGCAAAAAACACTATTCAAGTACTTACGCACAACGATACAAATAACATGTCTACTTCCAAACTATTAAAGACAAAAAAAACCTATCATATTTTGGATATCTTGTACAACTCATACTTTGAATCTTATTCTCCAACGAATATGTATTTATCATTATACTTTTAGACTATTACACGTTTTATGAGTAAATTTTGCTGCAATATTTTAAATTGTTTGAGCATATGACATATATTAGTTTTTTACATTTTTTGCGTACACTATAAAGGAGATTTAATACAGTTTCTGCTACAATTTTTCAACAGTTTTGTACATGTTTTTGCTGCAGTTTTTTAGATTTTTCAGCAGATTTTAAATGTATTTATACAGTAGTTTTTAGCAGATTTTAACTGTTTTCAACTACTATTTTTAGCAGATTTTTACATGTTTATGGTGCAATGTTCTGTTATTTTAGCAGGGTTTAAATATATTTATGCAACAATTTTTCGGTAGATTTTTTCTCTTGTTGTTTTCAGCATATTTTTACATGTTCATGCTCTAAATATTTATTTTTAGCAGATATTATAGATATTAAATGAACAAATATTTTTTTCTCTTATTCTTCGGGTAGAACTCAAAATTTCAAGGAATAATTGAAGGAACAAATGCACTCACCATTTTTATTTGTGCAGATCACAAGACGTAAGCTTTAATGAGAATATTTACCTTTACCATATTTTTTTGAAATTTTGTTATTTGTTTACTCGACTAATTACGGATATGAAATACCATATTTACAAATGATGGCACTGTGCATAGCATTTTTAACTTCAAGCTCATCAGCATGTGAAAGAAATTGGAGCCCTTTTTGTGGGGGAAGTAATCATTTATATAAGTTATACTTGTGCAATAATCATTATTGATTATTAATGTTGTATATTTTTTACTCTTATAATATTACACTTGATCTTTTTTGTAGGGCCATATAAAAAAGGAATAAAAGGAATAGATTGGAAGCTGAGAGATTGAATAATGTGGCCTAAGTACAATTTCATAAAAAACTTGCAAATAAGTAACCAAGTAAACCTCAAGGATGGATTTTGAAAGGCAAGGATGATGAAGAGCTATGATGATTTAACAATAACATTAGAAGATGATAGTGTAGTGCCACTGGTAGTAAAAGGACATTAGATAATTGTATAAAGAAGATTTTGAGTCTAAAGGTGAAGATGATGATGATATTTTCATTGAAGAAGAGAATTTTAATTTGATGAATGGTAAATTGGAAGTATGGAAGCACATGTGGTCACTGGTCAACATTTTCTTCTTTTTTGTAATGTATGATCACTGGTCAGTGAATAGTGATTACATATTAGAAAAATATGACCAAATGTTAGAACTTATTTTCGATTTGTTAAACATATCATGAATTATATAAGAGAAAAAAAGGTACTGGAAGAGTATGTGTTATTTCATTAGATAACAACCTTATATACTACAAGGTTGTGGCTGTTGAGTTACATAACCACCAGGGAAAGAAGTGTTTCATTTTCCTGGATATTAAAAGCAGATTTATATAGGATAACTACGTCTTTAAAAACACATTAATTCTAACACTCCCTCCTAATGTGTTGTTCCTGAACTCCCAGCAGATTACGCAGTATCTGAAACTTCTCTTTTGGAAGTGCCTTTGTGAATATATCAGCAACTTGCTCCTCGGACTTGCAGTGGACTAATTTTATCTCATTTTCCTCGATCTTCTCACGAATGAAGTGATGTTTCACAGCAATGTGCCTTGTACGACTATTGTAGATAGGATTCTTTGCCATATATATGGCTGACTTATTGTCACATAGCATCTCTGTTGCGTTTCTTTGCCTTTCATCAATATCCTCCAGAATTCTTCTCAACCAAATAGCTTGTGATGTTGCCAGGGCAGCAGCTACGTACTCAGCTTTTGCGGATGACTGTGCAACTGAATCTTGCTTCTTTGATTGCCATGAAAATGCTCCTGAATCAAATGAAAACACAAAGCCTGTTGTGCTCTTCATGTCATCTCTAGAACCTGCCCAATCACTGTCACAAAAACCAATTAATTTTAGCTCTTCACCTTTAAAATATTTGATTCCATATGCCACAGTTTCTTTTATGTAACGAAGAACTCGTTTGGCTGCTCCAAGGTGAAACTCGCTAGGATCTTGCATATATCTGGACAACAAACTAGAAGCAAACATAATGTCCGGCCTAGTTGCCGTAAGATATATTAAACTTCCAACAATGCTTCTATACAAAGTTCTGTCGACTTTTCTTCCACCGTCATCTTTCATCAATTTTTCATTTACTGTAAGAGGTGTTGCCATTGCTTTGCAACCATACATATTAAACCTTTTTAACATTATTTCAGCGTATTTGTGCTGACAAATAAACACTCCATCACCTTGTTGGTGGATCTCAATCCCAAGAAAATGGTGTAGCAGTCCCATATCACTCATTTCATACTTCTTCATTATATCACTTTTGAACTGATTTATCATATGCTCATCATTGCTAGTAAAAATCAGATCATCAACATAAATTGCAACGATAAGAATTGACATACCTTGCTTCTTCACATAGAGAGTTGGCTCACTCTTACTTTTGACAAATCCATTTTCCAGGAAGTAGTTGTCGATATGGGTATACCATTGACGAGGTGCCTGCTTTAACCCGTACAACGCCTTTTTCAACTTGTAAACTTTTCCTTCTTGTCCTTTAATGACAAAACCATCTGGTTGATCTACATAGATTTCCTCTTCTAAATCTCCGTTCAAAAAGGCTGATTTCACGTCAAGTTGATATAATTTCCATCCTTTTTGAGCTGCAAGAGCAATGAGGGTTCTGATTGTGTCTTTTTGAGCTACTGGTGCAAATGTTTCGAGGTAATCAACTCCTTTATGTTGTGAATATCCTTTGGCCACTAGACGCGCTTTATTTTTTAACCAAGAACCATCTGACTTGTGCTTTATTCTATAAATCCACTTCACACCCACAACCTCTTTATTTTTCGGTCTTTCAACGAGTTGCCATGTCTTATTTTTTTCAATCATATGAAACTCCTCTTCCATTGCCTTCTTCCAAACATCTTCTCTAATTGTCTCCTCAAAACTCGTTGGTTCAGTCATACAAAAATTACACGACTCATAAATATCAGCAAGAGACCTCATTTTCAGCGGAGTACTTCCTGAACTTGACGATCTTGCACTATCACTTGAAGGTGATAATGGATCAGTAGGTGAAGATGGATCAGATGGTGATGATGCTGGTGATGACTGATCATTATTTTTGTCTTTATTTTGAGCTTCTGCTTCAAATATAATAGTTTGATTTTGACATGCTTCTTTCTCCCAATTCCAGCTAGCTCCTTCATCAAACAACACATCTCTACTTATGATTATTGATTTCTTCTTTAAACTATACAACCTATATCCTTTTGATTTTGAGCTGTAACCAAGAAGAATGCATTTTTCACTCGTGTCTTCCAGTTTATGTCTTTTTTCTTTCGGAATATGTGCATAGCAAATGCAACCAAATATCTTTAAATGGCTTACCGAAGGCTTCTTTCTGCACCATGCTTCTAATGGAGTCATTTCTTTAACTGCCTTAGTTGGACATCTGTTAATTAAGTACACAGCAGTATGAATTGCTTCAGCCCAGAATGAATTTGGCAACCCTTTCTCCTTTAACATTGATTTGGCCATATTCACTACAGTTTGGTTCTTTTTTTCAGAAACTCCATTTTGTTGAGGTGAGTAACCAACCGTGAGTTGTCTATCAATTCCTTCATCTTCACAAAATTTATCAAATTCTCTAGAGGTATATTCTTTACCCCTATCACTTCTCAAAACTTTTAAGTAACAACCACTTTGTTTTTCTACAAATTTCTTGAATTTTTTGAAAATGCTAAAGACCTCAGACTTATATTTCATAAAATAAACCCACGTCATTCTTGAGTAATCATCAATAAATAAAATAATGTACCTATTTCTAGCAAGTGAAGGAGTCCTTATTGGTCCACACACGCTAGTGTGAACAAGCTCCAGCAATCCCCTAGCTCTCCACGATCCTCCTTTTGGAAAAGAATTTCTATGGTGCTTTCCCATGACACAACCTTCACACACTTCATTATTATCTTCAACTTGAGGCAGCCCATACACTATATTTTTCAGTTCCTTCAGCCCTTGAGAATGTATGTGTCCAAGCCTTTTATGCCAAAGCAAGGATTCATCTTTCAGGTGTGCTTTTAAAGCCAAATCAGCATCATAATTGAACATTAGCTGAAAACTTCTGCCCCTTTTCATCTGTATTTTTGTAACCAATTTTCTGCCTTTATTTTTGTCAAAAATTGTGCAAGTACCATCCTCAAAATAAGCAGCATATCCATTTTCTATGAGCTGACCGACACTAAGTAGATTCTGATCTAAATCAGGGACTAATAAAACATCATTAATGTATCGTATGCCATCTTTTGTTTGAATACATATCATACCTTTGCCTCTTGCCTGAACCAATATGCCATTTCCCATTTTCACTTCAGCGGTAATACTTTTATCAAACTTTGTAAATATTGTGTTGTCTCCGGTCATGTGATTGCGATACCCGCTGTCCAATAACCAAGTAGTGCTACTTTTCTCATTTGTGACATGACAATTTGCATAAAAGACTGCATATCCATCTTCTTTTACTTTAGATACATTCACTTGCTGCTGATTTTTGAACCTGCAATCTTTTTGCAAATGTCCAAATTTCTTACAATGATGACATTGAGGCTTCCCTTTGAACCAGCAATCCTTCTCCATATGGCTACTTCCTTTTGCATATTTCACACTTGTTTGATTGACTTGCATCACCTAAACATCTGTTATAATTACTTTTTCCTCTTCCTCTTTGGCCTCTTCCTCTTCCTCTATTGAACATTCCACCTCTTGATGATACTCCTCCATTATAACTCTGAGACAGTGATTCCTTTTTGTTTAAGTCGAGCTTATATTGCAAAGCACTTTCAATGGATTTTTCGGAGTGTCTCATCAATCTTTGTTCATGGGACTGTAATGATGCCATCAACTCACCAGATTTTAATGTGTTAATATCTTTGGTTTCTTCAATAATGGACACCATAGCATCATATTTATCAATCAAGCTAATCAGAATTTTTTGAACAACTTTCTTATCGGTAACCACTTCACCGTACAAAGCCATTTGATTGACAATTTCATTTATTTTTGAATAATAATCCTTCAAACTTTAAGACTCATTCATCTTCAAGTTCTTAAAATCTCTCCTGAGGGATTGTAGCTTAATAGATCTTACCTTGGAATTTCCTTGGAATTCTTCTTGCAAAACTTCCCAAGCTTCTTTTGCCGTTGCAACCCTCATAATTCTGGGAAACAAGCTCTCTGATATAGCTTGTTGAATAAAGAAGAGGGCTTTTGCATCTTTCTTTTTAGTCTCCTTTAACGCCTCCTTCTGAGCATTTGTTAAATTTGCTGATTCATCATATCCACTTTCCCCTAAATCCCACAAGTCTTGAGATTGGAAAAGTGTTTTCATCTTCAAACTCCAATAATCATAATTTTTACCATTAAAAATGGGCATTGTAGGTTGTTGAATATTCACACCTTGATTTGTTGCAGCCATTGTAGACGTGTTGTTTCCGCCTACTGCTGTTCTTTACGCCCAGTTTCTAATTGAATCTAGCTCTGATACCAATTTGTTAAACATATCATGAATTATATAAGAGAAAAAAAGGTACTGGAAGAGTATGTGTTATTTCATTAGATAACAACCTTATATACTACAAGGTTGTGGCTGTTGAGTTACATAACCACCAGGGAAAGAAGTGTTTCATTTTTCTGGATATTAAAAGCAGATTTATATAGGATAACTACGTCTTTAAAAACACATTAATTCTAACATGATTAAACTATAGAAAATTATCAAACAAATGATTTATTTAACTCTAATATGGCTAGTAATATAACAAAAAATGATATTTTTTAATTAAATTTCAACTTTTAGCACATTTATAATTAAATTTAAAGGAAATATATTTAATATATAAAAAATATTAAAAAAATCATATACGAGTTGCAACCCGAGTACTCATTCTGAATTGACCCGAGTTCCACTTTTTACAATCTTGATAAAAAATGTTAAAGAGTTTTTGTTAGTTTAACCGTAGTAAGGTATATTGTATTTGTACTATAAACAATAATGATCACAAGTATCTACATAGACATTAAACTTATAACAATATAATTTTTGATAAAAGATGAAGAAAAGGAATTTTATCAACTTCTAACAAAAATTAGGTTTCAAATTACATTGCTATGTCTTACTGTTACTTGTTAAAGAGTAATGAATTTGAACATATTTGCTAGAGACAAACTATTACTGAGTGAGATACATGTCAAATTTTTTTCTTTCACAAGGGCGATATACGATTGTAACTGCAATCACTTCTTACAGAGTTCGATGATTATGCAAACTTCTTCTACCAAGAGTATTATTTTAGTCGATGGATCATGAAACGTACTTTGAGAAATGAAAGTAGTTAAGAGTTGGTCATGAAAGTAGTCCATTTTATTTTGGGTCATGCTTGCTACTTGGAGAGTATAAATCATTGGTTGATGGTTAATATTCCCGTTTAACGAGAATCGGAACCTTAAACCCAAGTGATAGTGTTTGGATTACCAATTTAGTGGTGGGGAATGGGAATTCTATTCGCTCTTGGTGGGTAAATCAAACCCACCATACCCCTGGGGTTTCCATTTCATTCCCATTCCCATTAACCCCCATTCCTATCCCCTTAATTCCCATTCCCGAGTCCCATTCCCATCGTGCATCCAAACGCCTCCTAAGTGTACCTGCAAGAAAATCTTTTTTACAGAAAAGTTGCCTTTCACCTTCAAGGATGGAAACTCTCAGTCAAGAGATTCAAAAATGTTCCTTCTGAGAGCAGAAATTAGAAATGTTTAAATGGTAGAATTCCTAATATCCCTCAATATCTTAGTCTTTATTTACCAGTTATAATTTTGACTAAAGTTAAAATCGTTGCCATATTTAAATTCTGGGAATATAATCAATGATCAGTGATATGCCATTAGGGATCAAAGATATTTTCTAAAGTATGTGAAGATTTATCAGATTTGATGAACCACTAAGGTACAGAATCATAACTAATTTAAAGATCAAAGTATAAGACTTTGAGGGCCAGGATCTAAGGATTAATATCCAGTTATTGTTAGTGACCTTGATATGGTTTAACAACAATTGCTTCATCAAAAACTTCCTAGTGTGTGAATCTCACATGTACATAGGAAATATTTAGATCAAAGGGTAGTGACTCTCATTCATATGTCCTGGCTGATAGACGAATTTTAATAGATAACATTCTATTGGTTGAATGCACCTAGTAACAGTTTATGTGCCTTTTCAGATCTATATCCTTTCGAGAGAATACCGATGGGCTTACAGATATCTCAAGGTTTAGATACTCCACTACTTTGTGAGAGATAGAACTATAGGGTTGACCACTCCTTCCTTATGTGGTGCTTCTTGACACTATCTCCCTCATTCTCAATACAACTCCAAAATCAAATGGTTAATTTCTCTAACCACCAAGTTGATATCTCAAGAAAAATTATATGTTTTTGAACAAAATATGGTGAATATATCAGAGCAAAGTAAAGGATGCTGTTTGGGAAGTGTTTGGTTCAATGACTTGGGTAAGAACCTATAGGGTTTGATAGGCTCATAGTCAGTTCCTAATACCACTGAGGGTTGAAATCACAAATTTCCAAAGTACAATATAAGAGAATTTAGATATCAACATCAGAGTGATTCATGAGCTTATCATCTTAAGATAAAAGAAGTTTACCTTTACTTACCTCTATAAGTATTCATGAAGCATGTCTCAGATGATTATGCCTTCTCTTCCCTTTAACATTTCTGTCTATTCAGATCTCATTAGATTAGAACATTTCATCTTGTTATAAGTCCGATACATAGAGAGGGTAATAACTATTCTAAACTAGCATGATGGAAATAAGGCAATCTGAGTTAAAATCACATGATCAAACATATCTGACAAGTGCACCAATATTGATTAGTCACATCAAGAATGAACCAATTATGTAACACTCCTGAAATAAAAATATTACAACTATTACTCGAGGGTAGGGGTTCGCTCGCGAAACTCAGTTACTTTAAACTGTCGTTTGTCCTAAACCGTAAATCCGATTAAACCGATCCATATATAAAAAAGAAGCTTAAAATATAGCCTATATAAATATGGAAGTGGTGAGTATATGGCAGTGGTGAGTTCATAGAAGTAGGTTCTTAAGTCCAAAAGTTATGCACAAAAACAGTTTCAAGAAAATCAGGCAATACGACGGCTATACGTTAACGATTCCCAACCAAGGGGATAGATTATAGAAGATTAAGAGATTTTACAGAAAAATAGTCTTTCTTATACTTTGGAAGAGAGTTTTCACCTTTATTGTACTAGGGGGAGGTTCTTCATCTTAGGGGAGAGATAATTGCTTATGAGTTCCAATTTTATGAGAAGATGTGAAGATTGAAGAACCTCATTATTTAAGCAATTATCTCATATTAGGAGAGGTTATTGTATCGTTATTATTGTGAGAGATAATTTTATGTACGTTTATCTAACATCATGTACATTAAGCAATTTTTTTGTGAGAGATAATTTTATGAGAAGATCTGAAGATTGAAGACAGAATTTGGAAAGACGTGTCTATGTGCAACATTATTTAAGGGAGAGAAGAACCAGTTCTGTGCTGAAGCTGAATATTTAGAGAAGATGCAGAAGGTATAAGATAGAATTATTTACAAGTCCACAACTGAATCTTGAAAGCTTAGTGAAGATCTATTTTTCAAGTTAGTTGAGTTATCCTCCAAATTGTTGGTTCTTCATTATTACTAGGTCAAATGTAACTTTTAATATGATCAAAGTACATTAACTCTCATATAGAAATATGAGGATTTCAAGTCTAAGGACTATTGTATCGTTATAATTGTGAGAATTACTTATGACACAACAGACATATAGAATCTCATATTAGGTTTATCTAACATTATGTATGTTTACATCCGCTTGTGTTTTTGACATTAGTATTACTATACCTATGATCAATCAGATGTCATCATCACTCAACAAACACACTAGTTTTAATGTACTTATGCGGCAGTTTTTTCGTGTAAGTTTAACAGTTTTCTGCTGCTACTTTTAACACATTTTTACATGCTCAGACTACATTTTTCTATTTTTTAGTAGGTTTTATATGTAGGTATGCAACAGTTTTTCAGTAGTTTTTAATGGATTTATGCTGTTGTTTTTTCAGCATATTTTTATATATTCATGCTGCAAAATTTCTGTTTTTAGCAGATTTTACAAGTGTTTCTGCAGTTTTTAAATGCGTCCATGCTGCAGTTTTTCAAGTTGTATGTGCATATATTTTTTTCTCTTTTTCTTCTGGTAAAATTCCAAAATTTTAAAGGAATATTTGAAGGAACAAAGACCGTCACCATTTTTATTAATACACATCACAAGACCTAAACTTTAATGAGAAAATTTATAAAAAAAGAGATATACTAAGGCCTAGCGTCACAAGATTTGTTAGTTCATTTCTTTCAATAAAGAGCATGAGATTTGTTAGTTCATTTCTTTCAATACAGAGAGGCTTGATAGACACACAAGTTAGAACAAATATGATCATGGATAACTTAATAGGACACTGACCATATTTGAAAATTTATAGTTTAGTGATTTTGCATTTTGTGGTCAGACTAAATTAATGTACTATCTTCCATAGCTGGAAAATCTAGATTGATAAATCTTGGTAAAAGGATAAGGGCAAATTAAAGTTTTTTTTTGTTAAGAAGAGCTAATTAAAGTTATATCATCATTCTATAGCCAACTTATAAAAAATATTATGACATCATCATAGTACATTCAATTCTATTTAAGACAATACAACAATGTCAACCCATCTATTATGTTAGTGCAACATATTCAAATTATTTGTGTCCTATGTACATATGACTTATGAGTATTTAAGGGAATTGAAGAGAGATCTGTGTGCACACTTTAATAATTATATGATGAAGTGTTTCGGAATTTTCCATGATGGAGTCGTGTTTTATGTAATTTTATTATCATTTATAGACATGAACCTATGCAATTATTTTCTTATGTACATATTATATTAGCCCAACAGATTCAAATTATTTGTGTCCTATGTACATATGATGTACATATGGCTTATGAGTACTTAACGGAATTGAAGAGATATCTATGTGTACAGTTTCATAATTATATGATGAAGTGTTTGGAAATTTTCCATGAAGGAGTCATGTTTTATGTAATATTTTTCTTTTATTTTTTGTGTAATCTAACCTAAGAACTAGATTGAGGTGTAAAATATATATCATATGGAGAATAAAAGCAAGTTACAGTATTAGTACCATTTGCACTTCTATTAATAATATATACAAAGTGAACTAGCATAAGTTATAATATTGGTATCATTTGCACTTCTACTAATAACATATGATGTTCAAGTGTACAAAGTGACCTTGCCTCTAATATATGTTAACTGGGGTGGGTTGCTTGATCAAGGAAAAAATTTTAATCAGGTATTAAGATAATTCTAAAGTCTGTACGCTAGCTTGAATCCGTAAAAGATATATGGTAACCTTAAACGGGCTAATCAGATCTCTAAAAAAGTTTATTTGCAGTGAAGTGTCATTTAGCCATCTTATTTCTAAAATTGAACGGGGGTGGTTGAGCTTAATTTAAACAAGCTGGAGAGAAATCAAAATAATCTGATCACACACAAAGATGTAATCTTAAAGAGACATGCAAAGATGTAAACTAAATAGAGTAATCATTTCATTACGTTGGAAATCATGTCTTATTAGGTATGTCTTAATAGGTATGTGGTCACATTCAGTAAAGAATCGGTCAAGACCTTTGGAACCCGAATTGAGATATGCTCAATTTTTATATAGATGGCCAAATACCTCCTATGAGAACACTCTTATTTTTAAGACTCATTTAATAGATAATTTCTTTGGAGAACTGAAGTGACAATGAAAATTCTAAGAGGCTGAAACAATGAAAACCTCTTTTACAGAGATTTCAGCTACAAAGACCGTAAACTTATAAAAAAATTAAAAGAACGGTTTTTTTGTGAATATTCATAATGGCACAATTCTATCGGGTTCTCCTAGGAATAATGGAATAGGACATCCAAGGAATATTGTGTGTTAGATAATGAGTACGAGAAATTGGGCTTGAGGTTACGTTGCTATGTCTTACTGATACTTGTTAAAAAGTAATGGATTTGAACCCATTTGGTAGCCACAAACTATTACCAGGTGAGATATGGAGCAAATTTCTTTCTTTCACAAGGGAAAAATAACTATTGTAATTGACATCACTTATCACCGAGGTCGATGATTATGAAAACTTTTGCCAATAGTGTTATGTTAGCTGATGGAAAACAGAGTACCTTGAGAAATGTCAAATGTGATGTAATTTAGAGCTTCATTTTTTAAAAGCTACATCATTTAGTTAAAAAATTAATTTTCTTTTTGGTACACCTAAATTTGGATGACATAATCCTAATAAAAGTGATAAATTATTACAATAGTTAGAATATGAACTATTTATTATTTTTACATAATTTTTATGTATTATAACTCTAAGCTTAATATGAGAGATAAAATTGAAAATTTAAGAATGTAGAATTGGTGCATTACACCAGTTATAAGCAAGTATCAATAAATATGTTTAATTTAGAAATTTGACAACTATTTGGTTACAGGTTCAAGAAATAAAAGAGGATAATGGACAATTTACATTTCTTGCAACATATTTAATACCATTGATTCCATGGAGAGACACATTTTGACTCAGACAAACCAATGCATAACACATATAATTGTGTTTGGTATACAAATGCCTACCAATAATGTGTAGAATATTGGTTACAAATGATTCACCAATGTGTGCGTGTAAAGAGGGTTAGGGATATGGGTTAGGGATATTAAATATCTAAAGATCATTACAGTAGTCTTCATGCAATTATATGCATTAACTAGACACAAAAGACAAAACATATATAGTAATATGTAAGAGACAAAATAGTAGAGCAATATTTATGAATTATTTTACCCAATCATTAATAGGTTCATTATTTGTAGAATTGTCTTTGGAGGAAGAAATGGGTACTCGTGAGTGTGAGAGTCTTGATAGCCACACAAGCTAGAACAATTATGATCATGGATATCTAATTACTACACTTGACCATATTTTAAAATTTGTAGTTTAGTGACTTTTGAATTTTTTGGTCCTACTAAATCAATGTACTATCATCCATAGCTCAAAATCAAGATTGATAAATTTCTTTAAAAGGATAAGGAAAAATAAAGTTATATTATCATCCTATAGCCAGCTTGCTTACAAAAAAATATGGAATTATCACTTTTATATATTGAAGACAGTACAACAACTCAACCCAGTGCAGCAGATTAAGAACATTTGTGTCCTATGTACATATGATTTGGTAAGTACATAAGAGAATTAAAGAGATATCAATGTGTGTAGTTTCATAAATATACAATGAAGTGTTTAGTAGTGTTCAATGAATGAATCTTGTTTTATGTAATTCTATTATCATTTAGAGACATGACCAAAGTATTATTATTATTATTATTTTTTAAATCTGATCTAAGAATTAGATTGAGGTGTAAGGCATTTATTTTATCAAGAATAAAAGCTAGCGAATATATGAAGTTATACAATTGGTATCATTTACACTTCTATTAAAAATATAGACAAAGTGACCTCGCCGAATTTATAATAATGGTAGCTTTTGCTTTTCTATTGATAATATATGGTGTTCTTATATATGTTAACTGAAGTGCAATAAAATATATAAAAAACATTGTTGTAAAAATTATCAACTCGGCCTAGGGACTCATTTTGGACCCCTCGACCAACCCAAGTTCCGAGTACTCGGGTAGAAAATTGTTTATACTAAAACTCGATCAAAACTCGGTTGGACTCCGAGTAATTGAAGTCAAGACTCTTAAGCTGGCTGAATGCTTAAAATATTAATCATTGCTTCTTCTGTAATCTATACACTCTTTACTTTACTCGTTATTTTCTTCTTTAATCTCTTTTTTTAGAAATTAAAAATCAAATATTTAATATCTTGATTCTGTTAGTGTAGGTGCCCTAGAGGCAATACATTATTCTTTTATAATCTTTATGTCAGTTGATCATTCAATAAATGTATTTATTATGACCTTAATTACTGCGATATTGTGTTAGCATAATAAATGTCCTTAGAATCATGATACAAATTGTATAGTTTAAGTACATGACTTGAACTTGAGATTATATAATATATCATATTCTTAAAGGTCCCTAGTCGAGTATTATTATATAGGACAATAATAATACATAGATAGACTAGTATGTTGTTTGACAAGATAACCACATCTCATTGGTTATAAGTATGGGGATACTAAAGTCAATACATAGGTACATGTGAGAGAACATGATACTGGACAGACCCACAGTGAGATTCTTCATGTTTAATAAAGTCATAAGAAAGACTCACATTGATAATGGTGTAACGATCCTTTGACTTGAAATCATTATATTTCTATACGAGGATTAATATACTTTGACTACATTAAAAGTTACTTTTGATCGGGTGATGATAAAAGTGGACATCGGGTATATCATGAGTCGTATGAGAAATATGAATGATAGATAAAGGATTTAACCCACCTATAATTAGGAGAGATATTATTGGCCTCTTGATTGAGTGAGATTATAAAAGCATGGTCATGCTCAAATAATGATTTGTCTCGATAATCTACTCATGGATCAAGTAAACCCGGATTAAATGTTGAAGAGGATGACTAAATACATGCCTCGAGTTTAATCTATAATATGTATGGTTAAAGGGATTATATTACACGAAAAATATTAATTACGAAAGGTTTTATCTAATCACGATTTAATTATTGTTTAATTGGGTAATAATGATGTATTCCTAGATACCGCTCATCGTATATAATTTTATTAGAGAATAAAATTATTGTCAATTAAATAATAGCCTATAGGGTTGCACAAATAGAGCACTTAATGGAATAGTTAATTTAAATTATAGATTTAAATTATTTGATGATTATTTAAATTTTATTATAATTAAGTAAGACTTAATTGAGATAATATAAATTCGAATTAAAAGGAATGTTTTTGCCCATAGTAATTAAGTATGACTTAGTTATTAATTAAATAATAGAAATTCATTTTTATTATTTAATCAAATACCTACTAGGGTTGGGCTTTGCTATTATGGGCCTTTTTAATCAGCCATTATAAATAGATAATGATAGGTTAAAGAGGCTTGTATGTTTTTAAGAAAAAAAACCCTAGCAGCAAAGAGAGGTAGAGACAATTCAGATCGTCAAGAAGGAGGCTAGTACATCCATTCCGTAGTCAAGTTCGTGAGATGTTCTTGAAGGTGCTCGTGTGGATACCATATTGGTGTTTCTCCGAGAGGTAGACACAAAGCGTGATAGCTAGGATCTCCGTTGAGTTCGTGAAAGTTAAGCTCTTGAAAGGTATGATTCGTTATCTCCATAATCTGCCCATAATTATACATAGATCCTGTTTTGGGTTTCGAAATTTTTGTTTTATTTACGTTTATCCGCTGCGTTTTATGCCTTCGGAACCTAACAATGGCATCAGAGCTACGTGTATAAGGGGCTGATTTGGTTACGTGTTTACTGTATTTTTACAAGTATGCATGTGTGATGAGTCTGCCATGATAACAGTTATGTTATATCAGTCTTCCATGATAACAGTTATGTTATATGAATGATATCATGAATCTGTTAATGATCTATATGATGATACTAGTATGTTTAAGATCAACCATAACTCATATGTATGCGATCTCTTAAAATATGTATACTGATACATGTTTTTGGTAACTGGGATATGGATCGTGTGTATACTGATACATGCTTCTGGAATAGTATTCTGATACATGTTTTGCTAGTATTCTGATACTTGATTTTACAAAAATTTCTGCCATCGGGGGGCTCGCTGCCCCCCCGAACCGCGTGCTTAGGGTTTTGTTTTTAATTTGTGCTTATGACATATGCTTTACTTATTTATTATTCTTGATTGGATCATGATAAGTGATAAATAGTATGTCATCTTTATATGATCTATCATGTTCTTTAATGGTTACTTGAGCATGGTGCATAGTTATGGCCTTAAGACCTTAGTTGTAATGGTTTATTCTTTTGGTTTGTAATAAATACGACTTGCATGTCGTTTTCTATTTGTAGTTGTTTTATCTCAAATGTAACTCGAGTTCTTTTGTAAGTTCATTAGTATAATTCTTAATGTAACATCCAAGAAGGACAAGGGAAAGAGGAGGCATCCTATGGAGGCCAAGGAGACAATGGAAGCAATAGAGAAGACATATGTAATATTATTTTTTACAACATAGACTGACCTTGATCTTTTCATTAGCCTGAAAAGATCACATAGGATTGGGCCATAACATTGCACGTTTACTTTACGCACTTTTCATATGATGTATAAATAGTATGTGTAGAGTAGAAAATGCATGTTTTAATTAGATTAATGATGCATGTATGTATTAGATACATCACCCATGTCATGCCTTTAAACAAGATAAAATTTGTAATGACTCAAGATTTAAAATTAACAAACGATCATGAGATTCTCGTGTTTATGAAACACGGAATAAAATACGAATTTTCTTTATTTCTGACATGGGGCGATTTTGTCAACAACGGGTTCATAGAACTTGTAAGGCTGTGGGTTTTAAGCGAGACCGATGTGACTCCTCCACTACCTGGAAATCAAACCATTGACAAGTATTGATTTGAAGTATTTTATTCAAGGAAAAATTGGGAATCTCTTTATGATGGGATCATGATCGTTCTAAATTAAAAATCCCTAAGTAAAAATATTAAGGTTTAATCAGATGCTTTCCAATGAATGAACACTCATTAAATCCTAGATCGAAAAGGGGAAGGGCTGTCAGTGGCAGGGGACTCCTATCTATCATGGTGAAATGCGACGAATATAAACGGTTATATTCGGACGTTGTATCATTGGGTCTTACTTAACTGAGTCATCATAATAAGGTGAATATAAACGGTTATATTCAACTATTATGAAGTTAGAAGCATAGAGTTTGGTTAAAAATCTATTAGATAGATAAGATCAATTGTTGTTCACCAAATTATCCATGAATTATATATAATATAATTGACAACTGTTGTCTACCTAAATAATCATGTTTTAAGGATACCAGTGGTTGACTTAGAACATGACGAAATATGGATCTTGGCTCACTAGAAAGATTTAAGGGATATACTTTCCGAATTAATAGTTAGGGCTATTAATTTGATAAAAAATAGTGGGAGATATATTATGAATATATCATAATCATATGAACATAAAATTTTAACTCAGACAATCTAATGTTTATTTTGCGCTTTTATTATTGTAGATACTGAGTAATGGCAAACAACACAAACACAATGTCCGTACGTTCAGTCCTTGAGAAGGACAAGCTGACAGGAGGAAATAACTTCCTAGACTGGCAGAGGAATTTGAGGATTGTCCTCAGGCAGGAGTGCAAGCTTCATGTCATTGATATTCCTCCTCCAAGCCCCCTTCCTGAGGGTGCTACTACTGATGAACGAGCAGCACGCACAAGGGATGAAAATGATGCAAATGATGTTGCATGTCTTATGTTGGCAACTATGAGTGTTGAGCTTCAAAGACAACATGTGCATATGGATGCATATACTATCAATGAGCACTTACAAAGCATGTTTGCAAGCCAAACTCGTCAAGAAAGGTTCAACACGAGTAAGTCACTTTTTAATTGCAAACAAGGGGCGAGTGAACCAGTTGGCCCACATGTTCTGAAGATGATTGGTTACATTGAGTACCTTGAAACTTTGGGTTTCCCGATTGGTCCGGAAACTGGTATTGACCTAATCATGAATTCTTTGAACAAAAAATTCACTCAGTTTGTTGTGAACTACAATATGAATGAATTTGACAAAACACCTACTGAATTGTTGCATATGTTGAGAACATATGAGACCAACATGAAGACAGTTCAACCTGCTCCCATACTGATGGTGGGAAATAAAGGTAAGGCCAAAGGGAAGGGCAAATGGAAGGGTAAGAAGAAGATTGGATCTGATTCTACACCCAAGCCAAAGTCAGGTCCCAAACAGGCTTTAAAGCCTAAAGGTGGTATGGCCAAGGGTGAATGTCACTACTGTAAGAAAGATGGTCATTGGAAGAGAAACTGTCCAATTTACTTGGAGGATCTGAAGAAAAAGAAAGCAGTTCAGATTTCTGGATCAGGTATTTATATTATAGAAGTCAATTTGTCTATTTCTACATCTTGGGTATTTGATACTGGATGTGCTTCTCACATTTGTATAAATGTGCAGGACCTGCAGAGAAGTAGAACTTTGGTTAAGGGAGAAGTGGACCTAAGAGTCGGAAATGGAGCAAAAGTTGCTGCTTTAGCTGTAGATACTTATTATTTATCTATGCCCTCTGGGCTTGTTTTAGAACTAGAAGACTGTTTTTACGTGCCTGCGATTCGCAGAAACATTATTTCTGTTTCTTGTTTGGACAAGAAAGGTTTTTCGTTTACAATAAAGAACAACAGTTGCTCTTTTGCTTTGAATGATTTAACCTATGGTGTTGCGCGTTTATTTAATGGTTTATATGTTCTTGATTTAGATAACCCTGTCTGTATTATAGAAAACAAACGACTTAAAATGAATGACTCAAATCAAACATACCTCTGGCATTGTCGTCTAGGCCACATAAATGAGAAACGCATATCCAAATTACATAAGGATGGATACTTGGATAAGTTTGATTTTGAATCATACCAAGAATGCGAATCTTGTTTGCTTGGTAAGATGACTAAAGCCCCTTTCACTGGTAAGGGTCAAAGGGCCACTAAACGTCTGGAGCTAATACATAGTGATGTATGTGGCCCAATGCGTGTAATGGCTAGAGGAGGCTACTACTACTTTATAACATTTACTCATGATTTCAGTAGATATGGATATGTATATCTTATGAAGAACAAATCCGATTCTTTTGAAAAATTTAAAGAATACAAGGTTGAAGTAGAGAAGCAAATTGGCGGAGATGCAAGTATTAAGATCTTACGATCCGATCATGGGGGTGAATACTTAAGCACCGAATTTAGAGAGTATTTGAAAGAGTGTGGTATTGTATCACAACTCACTCCACCAGAAACACCTCAATGGAATGGAGTTTCAGAGAGGAGAAATCGCACCTTGTTGGACATGGTGTGATCGATGATGAGTCATGCAGATCTTCCAATTAGTTTCTGGGGTTACGCTCTAGAAACAGCGGCTTTCACACTTAACTGTGTTCCTACTAAGAAGGTTCAAAAGACTCCATATGAGATATGGAAGGAGAAACGGTCAGGCATGAACTTTATGAAAGGTTGGGGATGTAAGGCGTTTGTGAAACGTCAAGAATCTAACAAGCTTGGACCTAAATCCGAAGAGTGCATTTTTGTAGGATACCCTAATGAAACAAAGGCGTAATATTTTTATAGTCCTTCTGAGCAGAAAGTGTTTATTGCTCGAGATGCTGTCTTCATGGAAAGAGATTTTGTTTCCAAAAGAAACAGTGGGAGAACTATAGATCTCGATGAAGATCGAGAACCGCAAAATAGCATTGAACCTGAAGTGGAACAAGAGCAGAATAATGATAATGCTCAACAAACACAGGTTGTTCGTAGGTCTGGTAGATTTCGCCATGAGCCAGAGAGATATGGATTTCTCATGACTCAGTGTGGTGATTTGATACTCATAGATGAAGATGAGCCTCTCACATACCAAGATGCTATGAACAGTCCAGACTCTAAGAGATGGCTTGAAGCCATGAAATCCGAGATAGATTCCATGTACGAAAACCAAGTATGGACTTTGGTTGATCCACCTGAAGGGGTAAAACCCATAGGGTGCAAATGGGTTTTTAAGAAGAAAAAGGGCATGGATGGAAATGTTCAGACCTATAAAGCTAGGCTGGTTGCAAAAGGTTTCAAATAAATTTATGGTATTGACTATGATAAAACTTTCTCACCAGTGGCTATGGTCAAGTCTACAAGGATTTTACTTGCCATTGCAGCATTCCATGATTATGAAATCTGGAAAATGGATGTCAAAACAGCCTTCCTTAATGGAAGCCTTGAAGAGGATGTGTACATGACACAATCTGAGGGTTTTGTCGATCCAAGGAATGCTGGCAAGGTATGTAAATTGCGTCGATCCATTTATGGATTGAAGCAATCCTCTAGGAGATGGAATATCCATTTTGATGAAATAGTCACAGAGTATGGCTTTGTTCAATACGAAGATGAACCGTGTGTTTACAAGAAGGTTAGTGGGAGCTATGTGGCATTCATAGTACTATATGTTGATGATATACTACTAATGGGGAATGACATACCTTCTCTAAAGGCTGTTAAGACTTGGTTAGGGAGCAATTTCTCCATTAAAGACTTAGGAGAGGCATCCTACATTCTAGGAATGAGGATCTATAGAGAAAGATCTAGAAGGATGATCGGTCTAAGTCAGAGCACATACATTGATAAGGTTTTGCATCATTTTGGAATGCAAAATGCAAAAAGGGGATATGTCCCCGTGTCTCAAGGGATAACGATCTCTAAGGACCAGTGTCCGAAATCATTGGATAAGAAGGACCACATGAGTAAAGTTCCATATGCTTCAGCAATTGGATCTATCATGTATGCAATGGTATGTACTCGCCCAGATGTCTCGTATGCTTTGAGCATGACGAGCAGATACCAGTCTAATCCGGGTGAAGGTCATTGGACGGCAGTTAAGAATATTCTTAAGTACCTGAAAAGAACTAAAGATTCATTCTTGGTGTATGGAGGAGAAGAGAAACTCGTTGTAAAAGGTTACACCGATGCAAGTTTCCAAACAGACAGAGATGATACTATATCACAGTCTGGTTTTGTGTTTTGTCTTTATTCTTTTATAATCTTTATGTCAGTTGATCATTCAATAAATGTATTTATTATGACCTTAATTACTGCGATATTTTGTTAGCATAATAAATGTCCTTAGAATCATGATACAAATTGTATAGTTTAAGTACATGACTTGAACTTGAGATTATATAATATATCATATTCTTAAAGGTCCCTAGTCGAGTATTATTATATAGGACAATAATAATACATAGATAGACTAGTATGTTATTTGACAAGATAACCACATCTCATTGGTTATAAGTATGGGGATATTAAAGTCAATACATAGGTACATGTGAGAGTACATGGTACTGGACAGACCCACAGTGAGATTCTTTATGTTTAATAAAGTCATAAGAAAGACTCACAGTGATAATGGTGTAACGATCCTTTGACTTGAAATCATTATATTTCTATACGAGGATTAATATACTTTGACTACATTAAAAGTTACTTTTGATCGGGTGATGATAAAAGTGGACATCGGGTATATCATTAGTCGTATGAGAAATATGAATGATAAATAAAGGATTTAACCCTCCTATAATTAGGAGAGATATTATTGGCCTCTTGATTGAGTGAGATTATAAATGCATGGTCATGCTCAAATAATGATTTGTCTCGATAATCTACTCATGGATCAAGTAAACCCGTATTAAATGTTGAAGAGGATGACTAAATACATGCCTCGAGTTTAATCTATAATATGTATGGTTAAAGGGATTATATTACACGAAAAATATTAATCACGAAAGGTTTTATCTAATCATGATTTAATTATTGTTTAATTGGGTAACAATGATGTATTACTAGATATCGCTCATTGTTTATAATTTTATTAGAGAATAAAATTATTGTTAATTAAATAATAGCCTATAGGGTCGCACAAATAGTGCACTTAATGGAATAGTTAATTTAAATTATAGATTTAAATTAATTGATGATTATTTAAATTTTATTATAATTAAGTAAGACTTAATTGAGATAATATAAATTCGAATTAAAAAGAATGTTTTTGCCCATAATAATTAAGTATGACTTAGTTATTAATTAAATAATAGAAATTCGTTTTTATTATTTAATCCAATACCTACTAGGGTTGGGCTTTGCTATTATGGGCCTTTTTAATCAGCCATTATAAATAGATAATGATAGGTTAAAGAGGCTTGTACGTTTTTAAGAAAAAAAACCCTAGCAGCAAAGAGAGGCAGAGACAATTCAGATCGTCAAGAAGGAGGCTAGTACATCCATTCCGTAGTCAAGTTCGTGAGACGTTCTTGAAGGTGCTCGTGTGGATACCATAGAGGTGTTTCTCCGAGAGGTAGACACAAAGCGTGATAGCTAGGATCTCCGTTGAGTTCGTGAAAGTTAAGCTCTTGAAAGGTATGATTCGTTATCTCCATAATCTGCCCATAATTATACATGGATCCTGTTTGGGGTTTCGAAATTTTTGTTTTATTTACGTTTATCCGCTGCGTTTTATGCCTTCGGAACCTAACAGATTCATGATTGAAGCCCTCACCAAATCAAAGATTCAATATTTTAATTGGAATTTGAAAATATATATTTTAATCTAGATTAACTACTTATGAATTTCTTAGTTGGTACTAGTGTTGCATTTGTAACTTTGAATCTTAAAGTTTATGACTGTATTTGTTTTGGACCCTTTAAAATATGATTAAGGTTTTTGTTATATGTGTTATTTGTTGCTCTTATTCTATTTTTTTGTTTGTGATATACTATATATAATGGAAATACTTACAAATGTTAGTTCACCTGTTGCAACAAATTAAGAGTATATAAAAACTATATATGCAACAAATTCTAGTGGGAAGGTTATTGGTGTTGTCGCGAAATCTGGAACAATGGTCCCTGATAAAACAAATAAATGAAGGTGTAATTTGTGTGGCACTGAATTTTACAAAGGTATTAATCTATTGAAACAACATATTGCTGGTATTAGAGAAAATATGGAATCTTGCAATGAAAATTCACTTTTGGACTCATATATACAAGACAACTTTACATGTGACCAAAAGAAAAAAAAAAGAGAATATAAAGAAGCATATTCAAGAATTGAGAGATGAAGTCATAGGATATGATGTAGAGATAATTGATGTGGAAGCTACAGCAAAAACCCACATTCACTCGAACCTTTGGATGAATCGGACCTTTGGATGAATATATAAGACTAATAGGGCCTAAAGATTCGACTATTGCATTGCATAAAGAGAAGAGACAACATAATATTAATGATGCAATGTTCAAGGAAAGAACCCGTGTACTTAGCTCGTTGGGTGTAAAAATCTGGTGTACCATTTAATACCACTAATAATTATGGATTTTCTAAATTTATAGAGGGTGTTGGTAGATTTGGCCCACGATACATGTCACCTAGTAAATATCAGTTAAGAAAGGCCTTATGAAATAATATGAACATGAAGTGTGAACTGTAAACTTCGCACTACCTTTATATCATCTATTGAAAGTTCAAGTTAATTACACACATGAAGATATATATTTGAATATGTGGATAAGTCTATCAATGAAATTGGAGCAAAAGACACTATTCAAGTAGTTAAGCACAACCATACAAATAACATGTCTACTGCCAAACTATTAAACCCAAAAAAAACCTATCATATTTTGGATATCTTGTACAACTCATACTTTGAATCTTATTCTCCAACCAATATGTATTTATCACTATACTTTTAGACTATTACACGTTTTATGAGCAAATTTTGCTGCAACATTTTAAATTGTTTGAGCATATGACATATATTAGTTTTTTACATTTTTTGCATGCACTATTAAGCAGATTTAATGCAATTTCTGCTACAATTTTTCAACAGTTTTGTACATGTTTTTGCTCCAGTTTTTTAGATTTTTCAGCAGATTTTAAATGTATTTATACGACAGTTTTTTACAATTTTAACTGTTTTCAGCTACTATTTTTAGCAGATTTTTACATGTTTATGGTGCAATTTTCTGTTATTTTAGCAGGGTTTAAATGTATTTATGCAACAATTTTTCGGTAGATTTTTTCTCTTGTTGTTTTCATGCTCTAAATATTTATTTCTATTATTTCTCTTGTTCTTTTGAAGGAACAAATGCACTCAAAATTTGTGCAGATCACAAGATGTAAGCTTTAATGATAATATTTACCTTTACGGTATTTTTTTGAAATTTTGTTATTTTTCTTGCTGGACTAATTACGGATATGAAATACCATATTTACAAATGATGGCACTGAGCATAGCATTTTTAACTTCAAGCTTATCAGGATGTGAAAGAAATTGGAGCCCTTTTTGAGGGGGTATGTAATCATTTATATAAGTTATACTTGTGCAATAATCATTATTGATTATTAATGTTGTATATTTTTTACTCTTATAATATTACCAAGCAAAAATATGACCAAATGTTAGAACTTATTTTTGATTAAACTATAGAAAATTATCAAGCAAATGATTTATTTAACTCTAATATGGCTAGTAATATAACAAAAACTGATATTTTTTTAATTAAATTTCAACTTTTAGCACAATTATAATAAAATCTAAAGGAAATATATTTTATATAAAAAAAAATATTAAAAAAATCATATACGAGTTGCAACCCGAGTACTCATTCTGAATTGACGCGAGTTCCTCTTTTTACAATCTTGATAGAAAATTTTAAAGAGCTTTTGTTAGTTTAACCCTAGTAAGGTATATTGTATTTGTACTATAAACAATAATGATCACAAGTATCTACATAGACATTAAACTTATAACAATATAATTTTGTATAAAAGATGAAGAAAATGAATTTTATCAACTTCTAACAAAAATTAGGTTTCAAATTACATTGCTATGTCTTACTGTTACTTGTTAAAGAGTAATGAATTTGAACATATTTGCTAGACTTGTTAAAGATTAATGAATTTGAACATATTTGCTAGAGACAAACTATTACTGAGTGAGATACATGTCAATTTTTTTTCTTTCACAAGGGAGATATACCATTGCAACTGCAATCACTTCTTACAGAGTTCAATGATTATGCAAACTTCTTCTGCCAAGAGTATTATTTTGGTCCATGGATAATGAAACGTACTTTGAGAAATGAAAATATTTAAGAGTTGGTCATGAAAGTAGTCCATTTTATTTTGGGTCATGCTTGCTACTTGGTACATTGGAGAGTATAAATCATTGGCTATAAATGAATACTTATATGTGAAAAAGGGGAAGAAATCACTTGCTTGGTTTGCTTGATCTTTGTGCAAATGAAATACTTGGTTTTAATTAAACCTTCACTAAATATCTTGATTAGCTTTAATAAAGTGCTTACCTCACTTCGATTATATCACTACTATGCCACTTGTCCTCTTCTTGTGGTATGATGATGTCATCTTGCTCTAATCCTTTTGATTAGTGAAAATTGCTTGTTAATCTTTCTTGATACTTGTATAAGCTTGATCCTTGGTCACTTATTTGTTTTATGGTTCGCTTAACTCTCGTTCTCGTTGATCGTTTGAGAGATCATATCCGAGATCTTATCATTTGGGTTTCCCTAAGCCCTTCTTGATAGCTTTTATTCCTTTAATGATTCTCTCCTATAATCCTTAAATTTAGTTTCTTTTAATCTTATCACCTTATACTTAATTCCTTCGGTATCTGTTGGATTTTCTGGAAAAATCAAAGTGCTCGTAATCGAATTCTTACATACACTCATTTAAATTACACAATACTAATATGATCTCAGAATTTCCATAACAGAACTCCTATATATGGTGGTCTGATAATTTTCCACAATAAGCAAAAATTAGCAAAAGTTACTATTTATCAGGGTTTCAAAAATTCCAAAAATTGGAGTTATTACAAATAATCTTCTTTTCATCAAAAGAAACATGTATAGACTCAACTACAGTCTTCGTTCTCAGATTGAAAACGTTGTAAGCTTTTAATTCTGGGTAGCCAATAAAAATTCCTTCATCACCTTTTGTCGCAAACTTTCCCAGTTATTCATGATGTGTTTTAAGAATAAAACACTTGCATCCAAATATACGAAGATGTTTCAAGCTTGGTTTCTTATCCTTTATCATTTGACATGAAGTTACTCCATGCATGTCAATCATGGTAAGATTCTGAGTTTAACATGCAGTATTGATTGCTTCAGCCCAGAAATATGTTGGCAGCTTTGCTTTTTCTAGTAGAGTTCTACGAGCTTCAATAAGAGTTCCTCTTTTTGTAATCTTGATAGAAAATGTTAAAGAGTTTTTGTTAGTTTAACCGTAGTAAGGTATATTGTATTTGTACTATAAACAATAATGATCACAAGTATCTACATAGACATTAAACTTATAACAATATAATTTTGGATAATAGATGAAGAAAAGGAATTTTATCAACTTCTAACAAAAAATAGGTTTCAAATTACATTGCTATGTCTTACTGTTACTTGTTAAAGAGTAATGAATTTGAACATATTTTCTAGAGACAAACTATTACTGAGTGAGATACATGTCAAATTTTTTTCTTTCACAAGGGAGATATACGATTGTAACTGCAATCACTTCTTACAGAGTTCGATGATTATGCAAACTTCTTCTGCCAAGAGTATTATTTTAGTCGATGGATAATGAAACGTACTTTGAGAAATGAAAATAGTTAAGAGTTGGTCATGAAAGTAGTCCATTTTATTTTGGGTCATGCTTGCTACTTGGTACATTGGAGAGTATAAATCATTGGCTATAAATATGATTTAGGTTTTCTTTATATGTGTTATTTGTTGCTCTTATTCTATTTTTTTTGTTTGTGATATACTATATATAATGGAAATACTTACAAATGTTAGTTCACCTGTCGCAACAAATTAAGAGTATATAAAAACTATAGATGCAACAAATTCTAGTGGCAAGGTTATTCTTGTTGTCGCGAAATCTGGAACAATGGTCCCTGATAAAACAAATAAAGGAAGGTGTAATTTGTGTGACAGTGAATTTACAAAGGTATTAATCTATTGAAACAACATATTGCTCGTATTAGAGAAAATATGGAATCTTGCAATGAAAATACACTTTTGGACTCAGATATACAAGACAACTTTAGATGTGATCAAAAGAAAAAAAGAGAATATAAAGAAGCATATTCAAGAATTCAAGATGAACTCATAGGATATGATGTAGAGATAATTGATGTGGAAGCTATTGCAAAAACTCACATTCACTCGAACCTTTGGATGAATATACAAGACTAATAGGGCCTAAAGATTCGACTATTGAATTGCATAAAGTGAATAGACAACATAATATTAATGATTCAATGTTCGAGGAAAGAATCGGTGTACTTAGCTCGTTGGGTGTAAAAATCTGGTGTACCATTTAATACCACTAATAATTATGTATTTCCTAAATTTGCAGAGGGTGTTGGTAGATTTGGCCCGCGATACATGTCACCTACTAAATATCAGTTAAGGAAGGCATTATGAAATAATATGAACATGAAGTGTGAATTGTAAACTTCGCACTAGCTTTATATCATCTATTGAAAGTTCAAGTTAATTACACACATGAAGATATATATTTGAATATGTGGATAAGTCTATCAATGAAATTGGAGCAAAAAACACTATTCAAGTAGTTACGCACAACGATACAAATACCATGTCTACTGCCAAACTATTAAAGGCAAAAAAAACCTATCATATTTTGGATATCTTGTACAACTCATACTTTGAATCTTATTCTCCAACGAATATGTATTTATCATTATACTTTTAGACTATTACAGGTTTTATGAGTAAATTTTGCTGCAACATTTTAAATTGTTTGAGCATATGACATATATTAGTTTTTTATATTTTTTGCATACACTATTAAGCATTTAATACAGTTTCTGCTACAATTTTTCAACAGTTTTGTACATGTTTTTGCTGCAGTTTTTTAGATTTTTCAGCACATTTTAAATGTATTTATACGGCAGTTTTTAGCAGATTTTAACTGTTTTCAACTACTATTTTTAGTAGATTTTTACATGTTTATGGTGCAATTTTCTGTTATTTTAGCAGGGTTTAAATGTATTTATGCAACAATTTTTCGGTAGATTTTTTCTCTTGTTGTTTTCAGCATATTTTTAAATGTTCATGCTCTAAATATTTATTTTTAGCATATATTATAGATATTACATGAACATATATTTTTTTCTCTTATTCTTCGGGTAGAACTCAAAATTTCAAGGAATAATTGAAGGAACAATTGCACTCACCATTTTTATTTGTGCAGATCACAAGACATAAGGTTTAATGAGAATATTTACCTTTACCGTAGTTTTTTGAAATTTTGTTATTTGCTTGCTAGACTAATTAGGGATATGAAATACCATATTTGCAAATGATGGCACTGAGCATAGCATTTTTAACTTCAAACTCATCAGGATGTGAAAGAAATTGGAGCCCTTTTTGTCGGGGTAAGTAATCATTTATATAAGTTATACTTGTGCAATAATCATTATTGATTATTAATGTTGTATATTTTTTACTCTTATAATATTACACTTGATCTTTTTGGTAGGGCCATATAAAAAAGGAATAAAAGGAATAGATTGGAAGCTGAGAGATTGAATAATGTGGCGTAAGTACAATTTCATAAAAAACTTGCAAATAAGTAACCAAGTAAACCTCAAGGATGGATTTTGAAAGGCGAGGATTATCAAGAGCTATGATGATTTAACAATAAGATTACAAGATGATAGTGTAGTGCCACTGGTAGTAAAAGGACATTAGATAATTGTATAAAGAAGATTTTGAGTCTAAAGCTGAAGATGATGATGATATTTTCATTGAAGAAGAGAATATTAATTTGATGAATGGTAAATTGGAAGTATGGAAGCACCTGTGGTCACTGGTCAACATTTTCTTCTTTTTTGTAATGTATGATCACTGGTCAGTGAACAGTGATTACATATTAGAAAAATATGACCAAATGTTAGAATTTATTTTTGATTAAACTATAGAAAATTATCAAGCAAATGATTTATTTAACTCTAATATGGCTAGTAATATAATAAAAAATGATATTTTTTTAATTAAATTTCAACTTTTAGCACATTTATAATAAAATTTAAAGGAAATATATTTAATATATAAAAAAATATTAAAAAAATCATATACGGGTTGCAACCCGAGTACTCATTCTGAATTGACCCGAGTTCCTCTTTTTACAATCTTGATAAAAAATGTTAAAGAGCTTTTGTTAGTTTAACTGTAGTAAGGTATATTATATCTGTACTATAAACAATAATGATCACAAGTATCTACATAGACATTAAACTTATAACAATATAATTTTGGATAAAAGATGAAGAAAAGGAATTTTATCAACTTCTAACAAAAATTAGGTTTCAAATTACATTGCTATATCTTACTATTACTTGTTAAAGAGTAATGAATTTGAACATATTTGCTAGAGACAAACTATTACTGAGTGAGATACATGTCAAATTTTTTTCTTTCACAAGGGAGATATACGATTGTAACTGCAATCACTTCTTACAGAGTTCGATGATTATGCAAACTTCTTCTGCCAAGAGTATTATTTTAGTCGATGGATCATGAAACGTACTTTGAAAAATGAAAATAGTTAAGAGTAGGTCATGAAAGTAGTCCATTTTATTTTCGGTCATGCTTGCTACTTGGAGAGTATAAATCATTGGTTGATGGTTAATGTGCCTGTTTAACGGGAATCGGAACCTTAAACCCAAGTGATAGTGTTTGGATTACCAATTTAGTGGTGGGGAATGGGAATTCTATTCCCTCTTGGTGGGTAAATCAAACCCACCATACCCCTTGGGTTTCCATTTCATTCCCATTCCTAATAACCCCCATTCTTATCCCCTTAATTCCCATTCCCGATTCCCATTCCCATCGTGCATCCAAACGCCTCCTAAGTGTACCTGCAAGAAAATCCTTTTTACAGAAAAGTTTCCTTTCATCTTCAAGGATGGAAACTCTCAGTCAAGAGATTCAAAAATGTTCCTTCTGAGAGCAGAAATTAGAAATGTTTAAGTGGTAGAATTCCTAATATCCCTCAATATCTGAGTCCTTATTTACAAGTTATAATTTTGACTAAAGTTAAAATCGTTGCCATATTTGAATTCTCGGAATATAATCAATGATCAGTGATATGTCATTAGGGATCAAAGATATTTTCTAAAGTATGTGAAGATTTATCAGATTTGATGAACCACTAAGGTACAGAATCATAACTAATCCATAGATCAAAGTATAAGACTTTGAGGGCCAGGATCTAAGGATTAATATCCAGTTATTGTTAGTGACCTTGATATGGTTTAACAACAATTGCTTCGTCAAAAACTTCCTAGTGTGTGAATCTCACATGTACATAGGAAATATTTAGATCAAAGGGTAGTGACTCTCATTCATATGTCCTGGCTGATAGACGAATTTTAATAGATAACATTCTGTTGGTTGAATGCACCTAGTAACAGTTTATGTGCCTTTTCAGATCTATATCCTTTCGAGAGAATACATATGGGCTTACAGATGTCTCAAGGTTTAGATACTCCACTACTTAGTGAGAGATAGAACTGTAGGGTTGACCACTCCTTCCTTATGTGGTGCTTCTTGACACTATCTCCCTCATTCTCAAGAAAAATTATATGTATTAGAATAAAATATGGTGAAAAAAAAAGTTAGAGAATAATTGAAAGTGGCTATTGGGGGTCAGAATTAGGTAATCTAGATAAACCTAGTAGTGAAGATGTTAAAGAAAGCGGGTATGCGAATCTTAAACTAGTAAATACTGATAAACAGGTTAAAAAGAAGAAGACTAAGTTAACACCTGTTAAGTTTGAATTAAATACTGATGGACTTAAATTAGTAAGTGAGACGAGTTCAACATCAGCATCTAAGCCAAATTTAAAATCTGATAGTTATGAACAGGGTAAGGCCAAGTCAGTAAATATTTGTTTAATGACTCTGAACAGGTTTAATCAAAAGCTGAAAGAAATTAAAATGAAGAACAAGGAAAATAGCCAAGGAAAAATAGGAATAGAAAGGTAGTGTCAATAAGGATAACAAATACAAACAAATTCCTAATGCACTTAGAAAGGCTTGTTTAAATTGTGGTAGTACTAATCATATTGTTGTTGTTTACATGAAGAGTAAGGGATTAAATACTGTTCCTCCTAAACCAGAGTTTAGGAGCAGAATAATTAAATATAGACTACAACAACCTTGTTTTCATTATGGAAGTACATAGCACTCTATTTGCACATATAAAGAGTATCACAATTTGTATTATGACTATTATAAACTGAAATCCTCCTTGGATAAAATTAAAATTATTTTTGTATTTGTATCTCCTTATATTAAGAATGTTAACATAAACTCTAATATGAAGACTTCTGCTACAAATGTTAATTAATTTAATATGGTCAAATGATCCAAAAAAGGCCGGGTCCTTCAAAATTCTAACTAATGGTTTATCTAATTATAGGGTAACAGGAAAATACTCTAGTCAGTGGATGCTCAAGGCATATGACTGGAAATAAAGCCCTACCACTAGAGTTTAAGTGGCAATGTTATCATGTGAATTTTAATGATGAGCATTTTGAAATTATCAGCAATTAAAGTGGCAATGTTACAATAATTGGTTACAGACATGGTAACTTATATGAAACCAGGGTTTCCACAAATAGTGATGGGTCTATAATTTGTTTGTTATGTAGAAAAACTGTGGAAGGCAACTGAAATTGGAATAGAAGACATTCTCAGCTGAACTTCAACAATATTAATGAACCTGTGAAGAAAGATCTTATAAGAGGATTGCCCAATTCAGTTTTATTTCTAATGGACTGTGTGATTCATGCAAGAAGACCAAGCTAAGGAAATCATCAGTTAAGAGTAAGACTAAATTCTCAATTCTTGAACCATTTCACTTATTATATATTGATTTTTCTAGTCTAGTTAATGTAATTTATATAGCCAAGAAGAGGTATGCACTTGTCATTGTTGATGAGTACACCAGATACACATAGGTTTTTTTTTCTGCACACAAAGGATAAGACACAATCCATTCTTCTTGTTCATATGAAGCAACTGGAAAAAGTATCAACACATATTATGAAAATAATTTGAAGTGATAATGGAACTGAATTCAAGAACAACACTATGGAAGAATTCTGTAAACAAAAGGAAATCAAAAAAAATTTCTTCCCCTTGAATTCCACAACAAAATGGAGTTGTAGAAATGAAGAACATAACTTTTATAGAAGCCGCAAGGACCATGCTTGAGGAATCAAAATTACCAACCTACGTTTGGGCTAAGGCTGTGCAAATTGCATGCTTTACACAGAATGTTACTATGACAAAAAAGAAGGGAAATATACCATTTGAGATGGTAAAGGGAAAGAAGCAAAATTTTAAGTACTTTCATACTTTTGGTTGGAAATGCTTTGTTCTCAAAACTCATCCTGAACAACTTACAAAGTTTGACCTAAAAGATGAAGAATGTATTTTTGTTGGATATCCACTATCAACAAAAGTCTTCAGAGTTTATAATCCGTGAACAAGAGTAGTCATAGAATATATTCATGTATCTTTTGATGACAAGAAGATCATAGGTCTAAAAGATGTAGATGATCATGAACAACTGAGATTTGAAAATAAAGTACCATATACTGAATAGTTAAATCCTGAAAATCTCAAACATTAATACACATTAATACTGAAAATCCTGATATCATACTAAAGTCCGATGAACCACTTGTACCAGTGGTAACTCCACAAATACTGAATCACATGTTGAGGAGGATCAACATGACCAATATCAGGAGTCAAGTTCAAGTGATACAGGCGAAGACACATCATGAGACACTTCATCAGACTCTAATTTCTCAAATACTGATGAGACAAATCCTGATAATTCCGAAAACACTGATTTAGGAGGAGTTTTAGAAATAACAATGATACACACCAAGATGGTAATAGAGACTTCATGGATCATGGGGGATGATCTTATTTAAGAAGCCAACTTTCTTTTGCAATAAAATTGACTAAGTGACACATTCATGACTTAATCATTGGAAATCCTGATAGTGGTGTGAAGACAAGGAAAGCCACACAAAATGAATGTCTCTATCATTCTTTTCTATCTCAAAGTGAACCAAAAAAAGTGGATGAAGCTCTTCTAGATGCTGATTGGGTCCTAACAATGCAAGATGAGCTCAATGAATTTGAAAGGAACAAAGTATGGACTCTAATGCCAAGGCCAAATAACATATAAGTGGTTAATACTAAATGGGTGTTCGGAAACAAAACTAATAGTGAGTGTATCATTACAAGATATAAAGCAAGGCTATTTACAAAGGGCACTCTCAATAAGAAGGAATTGACTATGATGAGACTTTTGCTCCTGGTGCAAGACTAGAGCCCATAAGAATCTTTTTGGCCTATGCTGCTCACATGAAGTTTAAAGTGTTCCAAATAGATGTAAAAAGTGCATTTCTCAATGGTGAAATTGACGAAAAAGTTTATGTTGAACAACATTCTGGATTAATTAGTCTAAAATATCCAAATCATGTCTATAGATTGGATTAAACACTCTATGGACTAAAGCAAACTTTAAGAGCCTAGTATAAAACACTTGCACAGTTTTTACTGGACAGTGGTAATGACTTGTTATTAGTTCAGATATATGTTGATGAAATCATTTTTGGCTCTACTAATGATAAATTATCTGAGAGGTTTGCTAAGCTGATGCAGTTTAGATATTAGATGAATATGATGGGAGAATTGAGTTATTTTCTGGGGTTACAAGTCAAGAAGAGTGAAGAAGGGATCTTCATTAGTCAATCTAAATATATCAAAAATTTGCCGAAAAGGTTTGGAATTCAAGACAGCTCAACTACTACAACTCTCATGGCCACTACAATCAAGTTAGATTTACATACTAGTTCATCGGTTGATATAATTAACTATAGAGCTAAGTTTGGCTCACTCATATTTTTCATTGTAAATAGGCCTGATATCATGTATGCTACCTGTCTATGTGGAAAGTTCCAAGCTAATCCAAGAAAACTACATCTGATAGCTGTAAAAAGAATTTCCAAATATCTCAAAGGAACCATGAATCTTGGTTTGTGGTATCCTAGTGATTCAGACTTTAAGCTAATAAGATATTTAGATGCTGATTTTACAGGATACAAAATAGACAGTGTTAGGTCCACTAGGTACATACTGGGGGAGGGGTGAATATATGTTCTTCATTTTAAAACTAAAATGCAATGGAAAATGAAACTTTAAAATAAAATAGAAAACACAAGAGATTTCAAGAAATAATTCTTATATAAAGAAATTAAACCATAAAGGTTTTCTTAGACTTTGGAATATATATTCAATGTTATAAAAAGAAAGATCCAATACAAATTTGTAAGCTATCAAAATAATGGAATCTTTCTATCACTCTAAAAACCTACAGCTCTTATCAAATGATAATCAAAAAATCAAAGAAACTATAAATAATGAGTGTATCTAAATGTGTAAGACCTTAATGGTGAATAATCAATTGGGTATGAGCTCTCCTTGTCAAATTAATGTTTTTGTGTGCTGAGAATAGTTTACAAGAGCTTCACACTATTCACCTGTCGAGAGATACAATTCTAACCTGCATCTTTTTAATTATATAGGCTGGTAGGTAGAGTACTAGCTTGGAGAGGAAGAAAGCATACATAGATTAATTATATCTAAGTATTTAAAATGACAGCAACTTCCATTTTTGTCCAACATGTGCTTTGTACTATTCCCTTGAGCAAGTGGTGCCTAAGAAGGATAACTACCACTTAGTTTCTTGCTCAAATATTCAAGTGGCGCCTCCTAGGTGTTGTACAAGACTTGGCGGCACCTAAAGTAGTCCAATGCCTTTGATGCATGTGGTGCCTATAGGTAAGTAGGAGAGGGTGGTGGCTCATACAGGGTACAATATAGAGTTTTAACTTAGTTTCTGAGTGGACAAGCTGTAGGTGGCACCTACAAGGGTACCATAGGAAGGAGTGGTGCCTAGAGGGTGCATAGGGACTCCTTTATTTAGTTTCTGGAGTTGGTGGCGCCTCTAAGGGGCCAATGAAGAAGGTAGTGATGCCTATAGTGAACAAGGTGCACTTCTGACTTAGTTTTTGATTTCATTTGTTCCCTGTGCCTCATACTAGGTCAATAAAACTTCTAGTACTTAGTTTTTGAGCCATATGATGAGGTAGTGGCTCCTACTAGGTAAAAGAGTAGCTTTGGTGACTCCTACTATAAGGTAGTGATCACTTTCACATAGTTTTTGTAGAGCACTTTAACCCTTTAACTTTTCCATCTTCACGGCTTCTCTCCGAGCCTTCATATAAAGCATATATCCTTCATATTTAGATAAAAAACCTTACTTAAAGTTCTTCTAATGATAGTACATGGTTTCCCATCACGTATCACTGACGCCTAGTATAATGGTCTGGTTCACAGATGAATAGTTCCGCTCTAATGTTTTTGTACTATAGTCTTTTCAAAATATTGTTCAGTCTTCTACCATATATAACCAAGTTCACTAAGATTCCTTGATGTCTTCATACTAATCCTAAGAACTGCTTCGAATATCTTCAATCTTATTCCTCTGTTGCTTGAACATATTAATGAACTACACCCGGACTTCTGTTGATGACTTCTTCACTACAATTCTAAGAACCATAAGTGTCGATACCTAATCTTCAATCTTTACTGATCTCAGTGGAACATAGATTATTTGCAAGTCCTTTGTTCTATGATGAGTTATCCAAACCAACATTGTTGACTTATGTATACAACTTTAATCTTGCTCAACAATCTCCCCCAATTTGACTTTTACACCTAACGCTCAAATAATAACGGAGAAGTAGCAGTTTGGAGGATAAATCAACTAACTCCAAAAATAGATCTTCCCTAAGCTTCCAACATTTAGTTATGGACTTGTAAATAATACTATCTTATTTGTTCTGCATTTTCTATAAACCTTCGGCTTTAGCAGAGAACTAATTCTTCTCTCCCTTATATAAAGTTGTAGATAGATACGTTTTCCAAATATTGTCTTCAATCTTCAGATCTTCCTATAGAGCATATATAAAATATTTTGGAACTCATAACCAATAATCTCTCCCCCTAATATGAAGAACCTCTTCCTTAGTACAATAAAGGTGAAAACTCTCCTCCTTAGAATATGGAAAACTATTTTTCAGTATAATCTCTAAAATATCTCTATAATCTCTCCCCATTAGTTGAGTAATTTTTTAAAATGTATCAGAATAGGGAATAGGACCGCACAACCAAATGAAGAAATTATAAAGTATAACCCTTTTCCTCACCTTGAAACTGCATGTTTTCTGTTTAGTGATCTCACAATATATTTCACTCCACTCTCACACTCAATTGTTTTTCACTCAGTCTCACTCTGTGTCACTCACTTAGAGCTCCAAACATCTAAGGGGGTGTTTGGTTGATGGTTAATATGCCCGCTTAATAGAGTTTGGATTACCAATTTAGTGGCGGGGAATGGGAACTTCATTCCCTCTTGGTGGGTAAATCAAACCCACCATACCCCTTGGGTTTCCATTTCATTCACATTCCCATTAACCCCCATTCCCATCCCCTCAATTCCCATTCCCGATTCCCATTCCCATCGTGCATCCAAACGCCTCCTAAGTGTACCTGCAAGAAAATCCTTTTTACAAAAAAGTTGCCTTTCACCTTCAAGGATGGAAACTCTCAGTCAAGAGATTCAAAAATGTTCCTTCTAAGACCAGAAATTAGAAATATTTTAAGTGGTAGAATTCCTAATATCCCTCAATATCTGAGTCCTTATTTACAAGTTATAATTTTGACTAAAGTTAAAATCGTTGTCATATTTGAATTCTGGGAATATAATCAATGACCAGTGATATGCCATTAGGGATCAAAGATATTTTCTAAAGTATGTGAAGACTTATCAGATTCGATGAACCACTAAGGTACATAATCATAAATAATCCAAAGATCAAAGTATAAGACTTTGAGGGCCAGGATCTAAGGATTAATATCCAGTTATTGTTATTGACCTTGATATGGTTTAACAATAATTGCTTCATTAAAAAGTTCCTAGTGTGTGAATCTCACATGTACATAGGAAATATTTAGATCAAAGGGTAGTGACTCTCATTCATATGTCCTGGCTGATAGACGAATTTTAATAGATAACATTATGTTGGTTGAATGCACCTAGTAACAGTTTATGTGCCTTTTCAGATCTATATCCTTTTGAGAGAATACAGATGGGCTTACAGATGTCTCAAGGTTTAGATACTCCACTACTTTGTGAGAGATAGAACTGTAGGGTTGACCACTCCTTCCTTATGTGGTGCTTCTTGGCACTATCTCCCTCATTCTCAACACAACTCCAAAATCAAATGGTTAATTTCTCTGACCACCAAGTTGATATCTCAAAAAAAATTATATGTATTAGAACAAAATATGGTGAATATATCAGAGCAAAGTAAAGGATGTTGTTTGGGAAGTATTTGGTTCAATGACTTAGATAAGAACCTATAGGGTTTGATAGACTCATAGTCAGTTTCTAAAACTATTGAGGGTTGAAGATCCCAAATTTCCAAAGTACAATATCAGAGAATTTAGAGATCAACATCAGAGTGATTCATGAGCTTATCATCTTAAGATAAACGAAGTTTACCTTTACTTACCTCTATAAGTATTCAGGAAGGATGTCTCAGATGATTATGCCTTCTCTTCCCTTTAACATTTCTGTCTATTCAGATCTCATTAGATTAGAACATTTCATCTTGTTATAAGTCCGATACATAGAGAGGGTAATAACTATTATAAACTAGGATGATGGAAATAAGGCAATCTGAGTTAAAATCACATGATCAAATATATATGAACCAATTATGTAACACTCCTGAAATATATATGACCAATATTGATTAGTCACATCAAGACTGAACCAATTATGTAACACTCCTGAAATAAAAATATTACAACTATTACTCGAGGGTAGGGGTTCGCTCGTGAAACTCAGTTACTTTAAACAGTCGTTTATCCTAAACCGTAAATCCGATTAAACTGATCCATATATAAAAAAGAAGCATAAAACATAGCCTATATAAATATGGAAGTGGTGAGTGTATGGCAGTGGTGAGTTCATAGAAGTAGGTTCTTAAGTCCAAAAGTTATGCACAAAAACAGTTTCAAAAAAATCAGGGAATACGGCGGCTACATGTTAACGATTCCCAACCAAGGGGGATAGATTATAGAAGATTAAGATATTTTACAGAAAAATAGTTTTTCTTATACTTTGGAGGAGAGTTTTCACCTTTATTGTACTAGGGGAGGTTCTTCATCTTAGGGGAGAGATAATTGCTTCTGAGTTCCAATTTGTTTTCTATATGCTCTATGAGAAGATCTGAAGATTGAAGACAGAATTTGGAAAGACGTGTCTATGAGCAACATTATTTAAAGGAGAGAAGAACCAGTTCTTTGCTAAAGCTGAATATTTAGAGAAGATGCAGAAGGTATAAGATATAATTATTTACAAGTCCAGAGTTGAATCTTGAAAGCTTAGTGAAGATCTATTTTTCAAGTTAGTTGAGTTATACTCCAAATTGTTGCTTCTCCATTATTACTCAGTCAAATGTAACTTTTAATATGATCAAAGTACATTAACTCTCATATAGAAATATGAGGATTTCAAGTCTAAGGACCATTACATCGTTATTATTGTGAGAATTACTTATGACACAACAGACATATAGAATCTCATATTGGGTTTATCTAACATCATGTACGTTTACATCCGCTTGTGTTTTTGACTTTAGTATTACTATACCTATGATTAATGAGATGTCATCATCACTCAACAAACACACTAGTTTTACAGTTTTCTTCAGCTATTTTTAATAGATTTTTACATGCTCAGACTACATTTTTCTATTTTTTCAGTAGGTTTTATATGTATCTATGCAACAGTTTTTCAGTAGTTTTTAACGGCTTTATGCTGTAGTTTTTTTAGCATATTTTTACATGTTCATGCTGCAAAATTTCTGTTTTTAGCAGATTTTACAAGTGTTTCTGTAGTTTTTAAATGCGTCCATGCTGCAGTTTTTGAAGTTGTATGTGCATATTTTTTTCTCTTTTTCTTCGGGTAAAATTCTAAAATTTGAAGGAATATTTGAAGGAACAAAGACCCTCACCATTTTTATTAATGCACATCACAAGACCTAAACTTTAATGAGAAAATTTATAAAAAATGAGATATGGTAAGGCCTAGCCTCACAAGATTTGTTAGTTCATTTCTTTCAATAAAGAGCATGAGATTTGTTAGTTCATTTCTTTCAATATAGAGAGGCTTGATAGCCACACAAGTTAGAACAAATATGATCATGGATAACTTAATAGGACACTCACCATATTTGAAAATTTGTAGTTTAGTGATTTTGAATTTTGTGGTCTGACTAAATTAATGTACTATCTTCCATAGCTGGAAAATCTAGATTGATAAATCTTGTTAAAAGGATAAGGGCGATAAAAGTTTTTTTTGTTAGGAAGAGCTAATTAAAGTTATATCATCATTCTAAGCCAACTTACAAAAAATATTATGACATCATCATAGTACATTCAATTCTATTTAAGACAGTACAACAATGTCAACCCATCTATTATGTTAGTGCAAGAGATGCAAATTATTTGTGTCCTATGTACATATGACTTATGAGTATTTAAGGGAATTGAAGAGAGATCTTTGTGTACACTTTAATAATTATATGATGAAGTGTTTCAGAATTTTCCATGATGAAGTCGTGTTTTATGTAATTTTATTATCATTTATAGACATGAACCTATGCAATTATTTTCTTTTATTTATTTATAAATCTGACCTAAGAATTAGATTGTGGTGTAAGGTATTTATCATATGTAGAATAAAAACAAATTATACTCTTAGTACCATTTGCACTTCTATTAATAATATATACAAAGTGAACTAGCCTAAGTTATTATATTGGTATCATTTGCACTTCTATTAATAATATATGATGTTCAAGTTTAAGAGGAATTAAAGTTATATCATCATCCTATAGAACTTACAAAAAATATTATGAAATCATCATAGTACATTCACTTCTATTTAAGACAATACAACAACTCAACCCATGTATTATGTTAGCCCAACAGATTCAAATTATTTGTGTCCTATGTACATATGGCTTATGAGTACTTAACGGAATTGAAGAGATATCTCTGTGTACATTTTCATAATTATATGATGAAGTGTTTCAAAATTTTCCATAAAGGAGTCATGTTTTATGTAATTATGTTATCATTTATAGACATGAACCTAAGAAATATTTTTCTTTTATTTTTTGTTAAATCTGACCTAAGAACTAGATTGAGGTGTAAAATATATATCATATGGAGAATAAAAGCAAGTTATACTATTAGTACCATTTGCACTTCTATTAATAATATATACAAAGTGAACTGGCATAAGTTATAATATTGGTATTATTTGCACTTCTACTAATAACATATGATGTTCAAGTGTACAAAGTGACCTTGCCTCTAATATATGTTAACTGGGGTGGGTTGCTTGATCAAGGAAAAAATTTTAATCAGGTACTAAGATAATTCTAAAGTCTGTACGCTAGCTTGAATCCGTAAAAGATATATGGTAACCTTAAACGGGCTAATCAGATCTCTAAAAAAGTTTATTTGCAGTGAAGTGTCATTTAGCCATCTTATTTCTAAAATTGAACGGGGGTGGTTGAGCTTAATTTAAACAAGCTGGAGAGAAATCAAAATAATCTGATCACACACAAAGATGTAATCTTAAAGAGACATGCAAAGATGTAAACTAAATAGAGTAATCATTTCATTACGTTGGAAATCATGTCTTAATAGGTATGTCTTAATAGGTATGAAGAGTATCTACAAGGACCGTAAACTTATAAAAAAATTAAGAGAACCGTTTTTTTGTGAATATTCATAATGTCACAATTCTATCCGGTTCTCCTAGGAATAATGGAATAGGACATCCAAGGAATATTGTGTGTTAGATAATGAGTACGAGAAATTGGGCTTGAGGTTACATTGCTATGTCTGATACAAGTAATGGATTTGAACCCATTTGGTAGCCACAAACTATTACCAGGTGAGATATGGAGCAAATTTCTTTCTTTCACAAGGGAAAAATAACTATTGTAACTGATATCACTTCTCACCAAGGTCGATGATTATGAAAACTTTTGCCAATAGTGTTATGTTAGCTGATGGAAAACAAAGAGTACCTTCAGAAATGTCAAATGTGATGTAATTTAGAAGCTTCATTTTCTAAAAGCTACATCATTTAGTTAAGAAAGTAATTTTCTTTTTGGTACACCTAAATTTGGATGACATAATCATAATAAAAGTGATAAATTATTACAATAGTTAGAATATGAACTATTTATTATTTTTACATAATTTTTATGTATTATAACTCTAAGCTTAATATGAGAGAAAAAATTGAAAATTTAAGAATGTAGAATTGGTGCATTACACCAGTTATAAGCAAGTATCAATAAATATGTTTAATTTAGAAATTTGACAACTATTTGGTTACACGTTCAAGAAATAAAAGAGGATAATGGACTATTTACATTTCTTGCAACATATTTAATACCATTGATTCCATGGAGAGACACATTTTGACTCACACAAACCTGATGCATAACACATATAATTGTGTTTGGTATACAAATGCCTACCAATAATGTGTAGAATATTGGTTACAAATGATTCACCAATGTGTGCGTGTAAAGAGGGTTAGGGATATGGGTTAGGGATATTAAATATCTAAAGATCATTACAGTAGTCTTCATGCGATTATATGCATTAACTAGACACAAAAGACAAAACATATATAGTAATCTGTAAGAGACAAAATAGTAGAGCAATATATATGAATAATTTTACCCAATCATTAATAGGTTCATTATTTGTAGAATTGTCTTTGGAGGAAGATATGGTTACTGGTCAGTGTGAGAGTCTTGATAGCCACACAAGCTAGAACAATTATGATCATGGATATCTGATTACTACACTTGACCATATTTTAAAATTTGTAGTTTAGTGACTTTTGAATTTTTTGGTTCTACTAAATCAATGTACTATCATCCATAGCTCAAAATCAAGATTGATAAATTTCTTTAAAAGGATAAGGAAAAATAAAGTTATATTATCATCCTATAGCCAGCTTGCTTACAAAAAAAATATGGAATTATCACTTTTATATATTGAAGACAGTACAACAACCTAACCGAGTGCAGCAGATTAAGAACATTTGTGTCCTATGTACATATGATTTGGTAAGTACATAAGGGAATTAAAGAGATATCAATGTGTGTAGTTTCATAAATATACAGTGAAGTGTTTAGTACTATTCAATGAATGAATCTTATTTTATGTAATTCTATTATCGTTTATAGACATGACCAAAGTATTATTATTATTATTATTTTTTAAATCTGACCTAAGAATTAGATTGAGGTGTAAGGTATTTATTTTATCAAGAATAAAAGCTAGCGAATATATGAAGTTATACTATTGGTATTATTTGCACTTCTATTAAAAATATAGACAAAGTGACCTCGCCGAATTTATAATAATGGTAGCTTTTGCATTTTTATTGACAATATATAAACTGAAGTGCAATAAAATATATAAAAAACATTGTTGTAAAAATTATCAACTCGCCCTACGGACTCATTTTGGACCCCTCCACCAACCCAAGTTCCGAGTACTCGGGTAGAAAATTGATTATACTAAAACTCGGTCAAAACTCGGTCAAAACTCGGTTCGACTCCGAGTAATTGAAGTCAAGACTCTTAAACTGGCTGAATGCTTGAAATATTAATCATTGCTTCTTCTGTAATCTATACACTCTTTACTTTACTCGTTATTTTCTTCTTTAATCTCTTTTTTTAGAAATTAAAAATCAAATATTTAATATCTTGATTCATGATTGAAGCCCTGACCAAATCAAAGATTCAATTTTTTAATTGGAATTTGAAAATATATAATTCAATATCTCCTCGTAATGTATATTAACTACTTATGAATTCCTTAGTTGGCACTAGTGTTGCATTTTTAACTTTGAATCTTGATGTTTATGACTGTATTTGTATTGGACCCTTTAAAATATGATTTAGGTTTTTGTTATATGTGTTATTTGTTGCTCTTATTCTATTTTTTTTGTGATATACTATATATAATGGAAACACTTACAAATGTTAGTTCACCGGTCGCAACAAATTAAGAGTATATAAAAACTATAGATGAAACAAATTCTAGTGGCAAGGTTATTAATGTTGTCGCAAAATGGAACAATGGTCCCTCATAAAATAAATAAAGGAAGGTGTAATTTGTGTGGCAGTGAATTTTACAAAGGTATTAATCTATTGAAACAACATATTGCGGGTATTAGAGAAAATATGGAATCTTGCAATGAAAATACACTTTTGGACTCATATATACAAGACAACTTTACATGTGACCAAAAGAAAAAAGAGAATATAAAGAAGCATATTCAAGAATTCAGAGATGAAGTCATAGGATATGATCTAGAGATAATTGATGCGGAAGCTATTGCAAAAACCCACATTCACTCGAACCTTTGGATGAATCGAACCTTTGGATGAATATACAAGACTAATAGGGCCTAAAGATTCGACTATTGCATTGCATAAAGTGAAGAGACAACATAATATTAATGATGCAATGTTAAAGGAAAGAACCGGTGTACTTAGCTCATTGGGTGTAAAAATCTGGTGTACCATTTAATACCACTAATAATTATGGATTTCCTAAATTTGCAGAGGGTGTTGATAGATTTGGCCCGTGATACGTGTCACCTAGTAAATATCAGTTAAGGAAGGTCTTATGAAATAATATGAACATGAAGTGTGAATTCTAAACTTCGCACTAGCTTTATATCATCTATTGAAAGTTCAAGTTAATTAGACACATGAAGATATATATTTGAATATGTGGATAAGTCTATGAATGAATTGGAGCAAAAAACACTATTCAAGTAGTTAAGCACAACGATACAAATAACATGTCTACTGCCAAACTATTAAAAGAAAAAAAAACCTATCATATTTTGGATATCTTGTACAACTCATACTTTGAATCTTATTCTCGAACGAATATGTATTTATCACTATAATTTTAGACTATCCACGTTTTATGAGCAAATTTTGCTGCAAAATTTTAAATTGTTTCAGCTTATGACAAATATTAGTTTTTTACATTTTTTGCGTACAGATTTAATGCAGTTTCTGCTACAATTTTTCAACAGTTTTGTACATGTTTTTGCTGCTGTTTTTTAGTTTTTTCAGTAGATTTTAAATGTATTTATACGAAATTTTTAGTAGATTTTAACTGTTTTCAGCTACTATTTTTAACAGATTTTTACATGTTTATGCTGCAATTTTCTGTTATTTTAGCAGGATTTAAATGTATTTATACAGCAATTTTTCGGTAGATTTTAACACCTTTCTCTTGCTGTTTTCAGCATATTTTTACATGTTCATGCTCTAAATATTTATTTTTAGCATATATTACAGATATTACATGAACATATATTTTTTTCTCTTATTCTTGGGGTAGAATTCAAAATTTCAAGGAATAATTGAAGGAACAAATGCACTCACCATTTTTATTTTTGCAGATCACAAGACGTAACCTTTAATGAGAAAATGTACCTTTACCGTATTTTTTTGAAATTTTGTTAGTTGCTTGCTGGACTAATTACGGATATGAAATACCATATTTACAAATTATGGCACTGAGCATAGCATTTTTAACTTCAAGCTCATCAGGATGTCACTACAAGAAAAAAGTCCATACACATCGCTTTTTGGCTGATGTCTATGCTGTTTCCCAACCGATGTTGATGTCCGTGATGTCTATTCTAGACATCGGTGAATAGCCGATGTCTATACTCGATTAGACATCGATTTTAGTTAAAAAAATAGATGTTTATGTGTTGATTATTTACATAAAATCCTATAAAAAAATTATTTAATAACTAAATTACACCTAATTAAACATGTTAAACATATCATGAGCAGAATATCCAAAAAGTGATTTGACCTGAATAAGGAATTTCATTTTTGTGTAAAAATAATTTTATTTTTTGCAAAATGTCAAATGTGACTATGTACATGTAATTTAGTGTTTCATTTTTTTAAATTCCCAATTCGATATAAAATCATCAATGATTTAAAGTATAAACATTAATACCTTGAGTATTTTTATTTAAAATATATCCAATTCATATGTAGATATTTTTGTATTATTAAAAACAAAATGTACAAATTACATCTTCTAGTTATGAAAATAATCTTCTCTTTGGTAAGGCTAAATATTTAAATTATATCATCACAATAAAAGTGATAAATTATTGCAATAGTTAGAATACGAACTATTTATTATTTTTACATAATTTTTATCTATTATAACCATAAGCCTAATATGAGATATGAAATTAAAAATTTTAGAATGAAGAATCCGTGCATTACACAGCTAAGAAAGTATCAATAAATATGTAAAATTTAGGAATTTGATAACTTTTTGATTACATGTTCAAGAAATAAAAAAGGACGGTGGACAATTTACATTCCTTACACTGAATGTATTTGATTTCACTGAGAGACACATTTTGACTAACACAAACATGGTGCCCAACACACATGTAATTGTGTCTCCTATACAGAGGCCTACCATTGATGTGTAGAATATTGGTTACAGAAAATTTAACCAATTTTAATGAATGCAAAAGAAACTCCAACTTTGATAAGAAAATCTGAGAACCAAGTAACGACATAAGATGAACCTAAGCTTCTTCTAGGTTTCCAACACCATATGCCAATTGAAACAAAGGGTTAAATAACTGTGACATGCCGTGTCCTAAGTTCCCCGTCTGTTGAATAATGGGAAAACCCTCATTGAAAGGAACTTCTTGGATCCATAGTTGTCTGCTTACGATGTAAAACACTCCATCTGGGACACCCATAATATTCAGGTGAGTCATCAGAGTTAAAAACCTATCATCCCAATTGACTAAATCAAAGAAACAGGAGAAATCTACTTCATGGAGGACCAATAAAAATGTTTGAGGGCACATTTCAGTTTGCAGGATTTCAATAACATTTATCATACTATTGAAATCGAGACCACTAATGATAGCACTCAAAAGACAAACATGTAGCAAGTGAAAAATAGCCATTTTCTTTTGAGGTTACTTGTGTGCTTCAAAGAGAGGTAGTATAACACCCTCCAAATCCGGGGTATAGATTTGGGGCATTATTAACAACAATTACCAACTATACCTGCACAAGCGGAATATTAATATAATAATTACCCCGAACTATCACTACTCAGGATCTTTTAAGGGTTGAGGTTGGAAACAAGAATCATGCACTACACTTTATTACAAACCCAACTAAATAAAACCTGTTTCAAGAACTCTCTTTATTACAAAACTTTATTCTATCTACAGTTTCACTACGCAATCTTTTATTCAAACTACACAAAACTCTTATTCAACCCAACATTACTACTTATCCTGCTACACCTGATCTGGCAATTCAAAGCTCTCTTCGGGAATAGGAAGGAACACTCTTGGTATAAGAGGGTCCCGCTGCTTGACTCGCTTCTTGACTATGCGGGTCCTGATGGGTTTCATTCTCTACCTTAACTGTAAAACAATAGGAGTGACAATAAAAGAAATGAGCCAAAATTGCTCAACAAGCCTGCAACTATATATATAAAGAGAGAGAAATAAATGAACCGATAAGCTGCGGGTTTGAATAACCATCTGTATCTGTATATGATAATAATTTGCCAATGATGGCGAGTGCCAAATGAACAAGACTGGAAACAAGAACCAACATATGCACTATAATCTGCTGATCAGTCAGAATATAGTGCGGATCTATACCCAACTGCATAGACCCAACCAACATAAGGAGTACTCAGGCAACTATGGCCTATTAATTAATGGTCTGGGAAAAACCCAGCCTTTATAGTAACCATCCAGTCCAAGGCTGAGCATCCGGAACAATCGGTATGCTATTGATATATCCCAACACCAGGATATACCAGAATATATATATAGGGTAAAGGAATTGAAATATGAACAGGAATTCAATAAATTGGGTAAATCAAGAATTGAAATGAAATGGAACAAGTGATATAAAGGGGTAACAGTGTGTATGACCAATAATTATCAAAGAGAATTGATACGATAGAAAGGAAATATAAATCACTATTCTAAATTTAGAATAGGGGAAAAACTTGCCTTGCGCGTACTTAACCTGGTTTAACTTACTGCCTTCTGACCCTAGCTTGCTCTGCCTTGCTAACACTGAACAAATCATAGAAAGATAGGTGTTTAGATAATTTACTACATACGTGTATCTTGAATTGATATCACGCAACCTTATCAGTCTACCCATGCGTTTCTATCTGACTCGCATATATATATACATATATTTACACAACACATTTATACACATAATCACATATAACACGTAACACGTAAAGCACACAATTAATTTCTAGATTTATAATTATTTTTAGAATCAATTCTAGGCTTATACCTGCATTACTAGTCGTATCTGATTCTATTATAATTTTTCGGGATTTATTCGGCTCAATTATATCCCTACTAGGACCTTCGAATTATCAATTATCACCAACCACTCTTTTTCAGAAGAAATTATAACTTACAACTATTTTTATTGGATTCGTCTCATTTTTCTGAGTCTAGGGGTCTTCGTTTCACTCAAATCGGACTAACGGTTGAATTGTTATGAATTAAACACTGATAATTCAATTTATTATTCAATATAGATAATTATTATAACCTCTTAAATCCTAAAATAATTTTTAAATAATTATTTAAGAAAAATCAAAGTCAAAAATAATTTTTTTATAATTTTTGGAGTTAAAATGAAGAAGTTACGGTTTATTGAAAATTATGTGATTAATTATCGAAATAATTAATCACCTTTTTAAATATTGAATAAATAAATAACTAATAAATAATTAATAATTGTCTATTGAATAATCTAAAATAATAAATCTCTAATTATCAGGATTAATCACAATTTATTATAATATTTATAACTTATCGATATTTATTCAGTTAGATCGATTATTTACAAATAATCAATCAACTTAATTAACTGATACGCTATTCATCGAATAGCTACGAATTATTCGAATTATAAATCACTTAACGATTAATTACTCGTATATTCACGAGCCACTCGCAGCTCTCGCATAATTATTGATCTATTAGATTATTATTGAAACTCGTACGATTCGTTAATTAATTAATTACTGATATCTAATTATACGATACGAATAATTATTACAATATTATTCAAATAACTAACGCTCGAATAATAATTCAATTATCGAATCATTACTCGCACTATTAACTAATTATTAGATTATTAATCACATTACTTAATTATTTCTAATTTTTATTTACTAATTAATTACCTAATTATTAATTAATTACCCAATTATTAATTAATTAGATAATTAATAAATAATTAGATAAATAATTAAATATTTAATTAAATAAATAAATTCGAATTTATAATTAAATAAAATAATTCAGAAATTAATAATACTATTTTTCAGATTTTAAATCTAATTTTTAAATAAATTTTTAGAATTAATAAATCTAATTTCTGTTTTTATAAAATATAATTAAATAATAAGAATTCAGAAACAAAAATCAGAAAATCAAATTGGGGATTTTTGGATCGAAACCGGGTCGAAACCGGGTTGGAAACCGGGTCGTCCCCGACCCAATCGGGTCACGAAGAACACCGGTCCCTTCCCCAGAATCCGACGCCGGCGGACTGATTCCGGCGAAACGAAACGCTCGATTCCAACTCGCTTCTTCTGCGTTTCTGAGGCACAGCATCACAACGACGTCCCCCCTTCCTTCCTTCTTCGTCTTCGTCGAACACAGCGCCGGAACCGCGAAGAACACGGCGGCGGCGGCGAAACTCCGGCGATGCTAAAACGGACACCAAACATCACGAAATCGGTGCCAAACGACTCCATAATCGACGATCTAAACGCTCGTAGCAACGAAATCATCAAACAATCAATCAAAAACAAAACCCGAATTCACGAAATAAACCCGAAAATACAAAATTAAATTTAACTCAACAATCAACAAAAATAATCACATAAACAGAAACTACGAATCACCAGCTTCAATTTGACTACTTACACGCTCGATTTGGTTGTCAGAATCACCTTCAAATTCGTGATTGATTCTCCTGCTGTTCTTCACCAAACCCTAACCCTAATCCCCTTTCTTTTTCTTTTATTATTTTCTGATTTTTTTTAATTGTAATTAACTGAAAAATTAATAATAATTCAGGTATTTATATTTATGAAAATAATACCCCTAAGTAAAATTAAGGGTCTAATTACACTCCTAATAAAAATATTTGGCCCCAATTTTTATAATTTTTGGGTATTAATAATGAATTTTTAAATATCCAATAAATACAAAATAAATACTAAAAATTCCCAAAAATTATGAAAAATACAAAAATACAAAGAAAATTAATATATGATAATTTCATGATCATATAAAAATAAAAATGTGATTTTTGTGGGGTTTTTGGTACCCGAAGGGGTCCGGAAAAGTCGTTTTTCGCGAAAAAGGTCAATTTGTAAAACGTCTAGGGGTTCAGAATAGCGATACGGTATAGAGCATTTTTGGCAAAATAGGGCCAATGATTTTGTTTGAAATACGGGCTTTTAAAACATAGTTTTGAGCTGTACAGGTTTTGATATAGTATATATATATAACTGACGATAGAACGCTCAATAAATATCCAAAACACGTTTGGATCAAAACAACCAACACATAACACATAGCAGTTAGGGTTCAATGACTTAACACATTTAATCACATAATAATACACATAATTTATTATTATTATAATATAATACAAGCGTAATTCCTCGGTCGTTACATTCTCCCCCCCTTAACAAGATTCTGTCCTCAGAATCTAATTATGCAAATAACTGAGGATACTTTTCTAGCATTTCACTTTCAAGCTCCCAGGTTGATTCTTCAACCACCGGGTTTCTCCATAAGACTCTCACTAATGACACAGACTTATTTCTTAATACCCTCTCTTGCCTATCTAGAATTCTTATTGGCTGTTCTACATATGACAAATCTGCCTGAAGTTCTACTGGTTCATACTCTATTACATGTCTTGTATCCGGATTATACCTCTTAAGCATAGATACATGAAATACGTTGTGAATGTGCTGCATATGGGGTGGTAGAGCTAGCTCGTACGCAACCTTTCCAATTCTCTTCAAAATTTCAAATGGTCCAACGTATCGTGGCTTCAATTTCCCTTTATTGCCAAATCTGGTCAATCCTTTCCATGGCGATATTTTGAGCAATACGTGTTCTCCTTCCTGATAGTCCATATCCTTCCTGGCTTGGTTTGCATATCTGCTTTGTCTGTTTTGTGCTGCCTCGATTCGTTTTCGAATAAGATCAATCTTTTCTTTTGTCTGCTGAATTAATTCTGGACCCAAAATCTTGCGTTCTCCAACTTCATCCCAGTGCACGGGTGATCTGCATTTCCTTCCATATAATGCTTCATACGGTGGCATTCCAATACTGGCGTGATAGCTATTATTATAAGAAAATTCCACTAGGGGTAAATGTTCATCCCAACTGCCTTCAAAATCGATCGCACAAACTCGTAGCATGTCTTCAATAGTTTGAATTGTCCTTTCACTTTGGCCGTTAGTTTGCGGATGATAAGCTGTACTCATATTCAACTTCGTTCCTAGACATTCTTGGAATTGCCTCCAAAATCTCGAATTGAAACGAGGATCTCGATCCGATACAATTGATACTGGTACTCCATGACGCATCACAATTTCTTTGAGATATATGTGCACTAATTTGTCGAGCGAAAATCTTTCATTAATTGGTAGAAAATGTGCCGACTTCGTAAGTCTGTCAATGATTACCCATATCGCATCATGATTTGCCCTAGTCTTCGGTAGTCCTACCACAAAATCCATCGCTAGATGTTCCCATTTCCATTCTGGAATGTCTAATGGTTGCAATAACCCACTCGGACGTTGGTGTTCTGCTTTAACTCGCTGGCATGTGTAACATTTACTCACCCATTCTGCTATCTCCTTCTTCATATTCAGCCAGCAAAAGTTTTCCTTCAAATCGCGATACATTTTCGTGCTTCCTGGATGAATGGAATACTTCGAATTGTGCGCATCTCGCATAATTTCTTCTTTTAATTCTGCCACGTTAGGGATCCAGATTCTTGACGCAAAACGTAAAATTCCTTCATTATCTTTCTGAGTTGTAATCTCTTCTCCTGTTAAGCTGTCGTCTTGACTCATCACTTCTTCTTGACAACGGCGAATCTTTTCCAGCAATTCTGGTTGGAAAGTCATAGCGTAGATAGTTTCTGCAGATTCATCGGGAATACGAATTTCGATTTCCAATTTATCGAATTCCCTGGCCAATTCTTCGCATGAAGTCAACCGATTTAATCTTTCTTTTCTGCTTAGCGCATCTGCTACAACATTTGCTTTTCCTGGATGATAACTGATTGTAACATCGTAATCTTTAATCAATTCCAGCCATCGACGTTGTCGCATGTTTAGTTCCTTTTGCGTGAAGATATACTTCAGACTTTTATGATCCGTGTAGATTTCACATTTTTCACCGTACAGATAATGTCTCCAAAGCTTCAATGCAAAAACAATTGCTGCTAATTCCAGATCATGCGTAGGATATTTCTGCTCATGAGGTTTAAGTTGTCTCGACGCATATGCAATAACGTTACCATGTTGCATCAACACACATCCCAAACCACGATATGAAGCATCACTGTAGATAACAAAATTTCCTTGCTCGTCTGGCAATACTAATACTGGTGCCGTCACCAACCGATTCTTCAACTCTTGAAAACTTTCTTCACACTTACTATTCCATTCGAACTTTTCACTTTGTCGAGTTAACTTGGTCAGCGGTGTAGCTATCTTCGCAAAATCTTTGACAAATCTTCGATAATATCCTGCCAAACCTAAGAAACTTCGAACCTCTGTCGGCGTCTTTGGTCTTTCCCAATTCAACACGGCTTCAATCTTTGCTGGATCAACTTGAATGCCTTCTCTGCTGATGATGTGCGCTAAAAACTGCACTTCTTTCAACCAAAATTCGCACTTGGAAAATTTTGCATAAAGCTGCTCCTTCCGTAATATTTCCAATGTCGTTCTTAAATGCGCTGCATGCTCTTCTTCCGTCTTTGAATAGATCAAGATGTCATCAATAAATATAATAATAAACTTATCCAAATACTTCTTGAATATTCGATTCATCAAATCCATAAACGCTGCAGGTGCATTCGTCAATCCAAAAGCCATCACAAGAAATTCATAGTGTCCGTACCTTGTTCTAAACGCTGTCTTTGGAATATCTTCGGCCTTGATCTTTAACTGATGATAGCCTGATCGTAAGTCGATTTTCGAAAACCATGCTGCTCCTTTTAGTTGATCAAATAAATCATCAATGCGAGGTAAGGGATATTTATTCTTGATGGTTAACTTGTTCAGCTCACGATAATCAATACACAGTCGCATACTACCATCCTTCTTTTTCACGAACAATACTGGCGCACCCCATGGGGATACACTTGGCCTTATAATTCCTTTGTCAAGAAGTTCTTGCAACTGCTTTGCTAATTCCCTCATTTCAACAGGTGCCATTCTATATGGAGCTTTCGAAATTGGTTCAGTCCCTGGCGTCAAGTCAATAGTAAACTCAATTTCTCGATCTGGTGGAAGTCCTGGTAATTCGTCTGGAAAAACATCAAGAAATTCACACACTACAGGAATATCTTCAATCTTCAAATCTCCCTTATCAACATCCCGTACATAGGCTAAATAAGCTTGACATCCTTGACGTAACAATCTTCTCGTCTGCATTATTGATAGGAATTTCTGCTGTTGCTTCTCACCTTTAAATATTACCGTTTCATTTTCTTCAGTTTGCAATTTCACTCTCTTATTCGCACAGTCAATTTGAGCATTATTATTAGACAGCCAATCCATTCCTAAAATAATATCAAACTCTCCTAACCTAAAAGGTATCAAATCAACTGAAAAATGACATCTCCCTATCTCAATATCACAGCTCGGACATACTCGATCTACTGCAACCTGATCATTATTCGCTAATTTTATGACTAATACTTCATCCAACCACTGAATCTCACAATCTATCTTAGAGATAAAAGCTTCAGAAATAAAAGATCTAGTAGCTCCTGAATCAATCAATACTAAAGCATTTACGGAATTTACAGGAAGTGTACCTGCAACCACATTCGGACTCTGTACCGCTTCCTTCATTGACATGTTGAAAGTCCTTGCTCTGGGCTGATTCTGCTGTGGTAGTGGAGGTGGAGGTAATGCTAAAACTCTTGGAATACTGGCAGCCATTGCAATTCCTTTGCAGTCTTTGGCGATATGTCCTTTTCTCCCACATTGAAAACAAGTAACTTCTGCTTTTCCCATTGGACATTCTCCAGAATAGTGTCCCCTTTGCTTGCACTTGAAACACGTAACATTTAGCTTGTTGCAAACTCCTGTATGCTTTCTACCACACGTTCTGCAATCAGGTATAGGCGGTCGGATAAGTCTCTGCTGAATTGGGGCTGGAAGTCGATTTCCCATCCTCTGATTGTTCTGCTCTGGCCTTTTGAAATTTACTTTTCCCCGAGCTTGAAATCCTGGCCTTTTGTTGAAACGATTCTGAAAATTCCCTGGTCCTTTCTCTTTCTGAGCTGCTTCGCTTTCTCCTTCAATAATCATAGCTTTCTGAACAACAGCCGTATAAGTTGTCAATTCAAACACAGCTACCCTGCTACGAATCCATGGTTTTAGTCCTTGCTGAAATCTCTTGGCCCGTTTCTCGTCCGTATCCACCTGCTCTGGAACAAACCTTGCCAATTCAGTAAACTTGGTTTCATAATCCGCAACCGATAAGTTGTCTTGTTTCAGCTCCAGAAACTTGATCTCCATCTGATTCTTCATAAAACGAGGAAAATATTTCTCCAAGAAAAGATCAGTGAATCTGTTCCAGTTCACCACACCTTCTTCCAAAGCTTTCTTTGATTCCCACCAGTAATTAGCTTCGCCTTTTAGAAAATAGCTAGCAAAATCTGTCTTCTGCTCTTCCTCGACCTTTGCCAACGAAAAAGCCTTTTCCATCTCTTTCAGCCAAGCTCTCGCTTTTGTAGGATCTGTGGAACCCATAAATTCCGGTGGCTTCACCGACTGAAATCGCTTGAAAGTAGTCGTAGGTGCTGCGGGTGGTATTTGATGTCCTGGATGAGCGGCTTGCTGTAACATCTGTTGCTGGAACTGCTGTTGCTGCTGCTGCATTTGTTGTTGCATCATCAACATCTGCTGTTGCATGAGATTAAACATCTGATCCATCTGTTTATTATTGTTTTGGGGGTCTCCATTCGATGAGTCGGGCTGCGCTTTTCTCTTAGGTGCCATTTTTCTGATAAATAAATAATGGACCTTATTCAATAACAGTATATTAAACATATATTAAAACAGTCGATTCGAGAAATAAAATAACTTATTAAATAACTGAATAAATAAAACAGTATGATAGTTTTAAATTAAATTTTTTTTTTTTTTTTTTTACAACATGATCGTGAATAAAACTACATTTGTAAATATGCAATGGTACTGAAATAAATGTAAATGCTTAAATGAAAAATAAAGAAAACATGCAAAAAAAATTATCTCATATATATATATATATAGGTAGAACACCAGCTACAGGTGTCAATGCTTGATACAAAAACCTAGGTTATAACAGTCGTATTGCTACTACTATCAGTCAGAGTCAGTAGCTACACTCATACAAACTAATATACAATACTATGCTGCCTCTATCTACAAAATATACATAATACAACACTCATCGATCTGCTGGTCTCAAAATCCTGGTGGTACGTGGCTCAACTCCTCCTGCACTGCCTCTAGTACTGCCTCGGTAAGTCCCAATGCTCTGCGATATGCTGTCTCCGCACTAAGATCCTGCTGTCTCAAATCAGTAAGCTGCTGCGAACTAACCCGGTGAATATGATGTAGTCTCTCTCTCAGTATATAATCCGATCGTAATGCTCTGACAGGACCATCCGTCTGTGTCTCATACAATCCAAGGATCTCTCTACACTGGTTCTGCCATCTAATCCTCTCATCCCTCTCTGCCTGAAAGCGCTGGTAAGTCACTGTATGATGCTCATGAAGATCAGTGCTGGAACCTCGAGAAGGTAATGGTCCATCTACCACTATCTCATCCATAAACTCCGGCTGAGGAAACTGATACACTCCCGGAACAGGTGCATAAATGGCTAATGGGGCAGGAAATAAGACAGGCTGCTCCATAGGCGCATACACAGGCGGCTCTGCCTCTGGCTCCATCGGTGGCATCTCTGGAATCTCAACTGGTGGCATAGGAATCTGAGGCTCTAAATCCTCCCACTGCGGAAGATCAACCATATCAGGAATATCAAACATCGGAAAATCTAATGGTGGAATATCTGGTATCTCTGGCTCAACATATGGAAAATAATCTGCAAAACCTGGTACCTCCGGGGGAAGTGGTATCTCTGGTGCTGGCTCAGGTGGTAATGGAGGTAAGATCTGCTCTGACACTGGGGCTACTACCGGTGCATCCACTGGATCTGTCTCGGTCCTCTCCGTAGATGATGATAAAGAAGCCATCTAATATACATAAAAATAATAACACAAAAACAATCAAATCACAATCCTATAACTCATACTTCTAATCACATAGACAAACAGTCCTAACACTCTCACTCTCATCCTATCTTATTTTCCTATCTTATCTTAACCCTAACATTCTTGTTTTCCAAGGTCAATCCTAAGCTCTGATGCCAACTATAACACCCTCCAAATGTGGGGTATAGATTTGGGGCATTATTAACAACAATTACCAACTATACCTGCACAAGCGGAATATTAATATAATAATTACCCCGAACTATCACTACTCAGGATCTTTTAAGGGTTGAGGTTGGAAACAAGAATCATGCACTACACTTTATTACAAACCCAACTAAATAAAACCTGTTTCAAGAACTCTCTTTATTACAAAACTTTATTCTATCTACAGTTTCACTACGCAATCTTTTATTCAAACTACACAAAACTCTTATTCAACCCAACATTACTACTTATCCTGCTACACCTGATCTGGCAATTCAAAGCTCTCTTCGGGAATAGGAAGGAACACTCTTGGTATAAGAGGGTCCCGCTGCTTGACTCGCTTCTTGACTATGCGGGTCCTGATGGGTTTCATTCTCTACCTTAACTGTAAAACAATAGGAGTGACAATAAAAGAAATGAGCCAAAATTGCTCAACAAGCCTGCAACTATATATATAAAGAGAGAGAAATAAATGAACCGATAAGCTGCGGGTTTGAATAACCATCTGTATCTGTATATGATAATAATTTGCCAATGATGGGGAGTGCCAAATGAACAAGACTGGAAACAAGAACCAACATATGCACTATAATCTGCTGATCAGTCAGAATATAGTGCGGATCTACACCCAACTGCATAGACCCAACCAATATAAGGAGTACTCAGGCAACTATGGCCTATTAATTAATGGTCTGGGAAAAACCCAGCCTTTATAGTAACCATCCAGTCCAAGGCTGAGCATCCGGAACAATCGGTATGCTATTGATATATCCCAACACCAGGATATACCAGAATATATATATAGGGTAAAGGAATTGAAATATGAACAGGAATTCAATAAATTGGGTAAATCAAGAATTGAAATGAAATGGAACAAGTGATATAAAGGGGTAACAGTGTATATGACCAATAATTATCAAAGAGAATTGATACGATAGAAAGGAAATATAAATCACTATTTTGAATTTAGAATAGGGGAAAAACTTGCCTTGCGCGTACTTAACCTGGTTTAACTTACTGCCTTCTGACCCTAGCTTGCTCTGCCTTGCTAACACTGAACAAATCATAGAAAGATAGGTGTTTAGATAATTTACTACATACATGTATCTTGAATTGATATCACGCAACCTTATCAGTCTACCCATGCGTTTCTATCTGACTCGCATATATATATACATATATTTACACAACACATTTATACACATAATCACATATAACACGTAACACGTAAAGCACACAATTAATTTCTAGATTTATAATTATTTTTAGAATCAATTCTAGGCTTATACCTGCATTACTAGTCGTATCTGATTCTATTATAATTTTTCGGGATTTATTCGGCTCAATTATATCCCTACTAGGACCTTCGAATTATCAATTATCACCAACCACTCTTTTTCAGAAGAAATTATAACTTACAACTATTTTTATTGGATTCGTCTCATTTTTCTGAGTCTAGGGGTCTTCGTTTCACTCAAATCGGACTAACGGTTGAATTGTTATGAATTAAACACTGATAATTCAATTTATTATTCAATATAGATAATTATTATAACCTCTTAAATCCTAAAATAATTTTTAAATAATTATTTAAGAAAAATCAAAGTCAAAAATAATTTTTTTATAATTTTTGGAGTTAAAATGAAGAAGTTACGGTTTATTGAAAATTATGTGATTAATTATCGAAATAATTAATCACCTTTTTAAATATTGAATAAATAAATAACTAATAAATAATTAATAATTGTCTATTGAATAATCTAAAATAATAAATCTCTAATTATCAGGATTAATCACAATTTATTATAATATTTATAACTTATCGATATTTATTCGGTTAGATCGATTATTTACAAATAATCAATCAACTTAATTAACTGATACGCTATTCATCGAATAGCTACGAATTATTCGAATTATAAATCACTTAACGATTAATTACTCGTATATTCACGAGCCACTCGCAACTCTCGCATAATTATTGATCTATTAGATTATTATTGAAACTCGTACGATTCGTTAATTAATTAATTACTGATATCTAATTATACGATACGAATAATTATTACAATATTATTCAAATAACTAACGCTCGAATAATAATTCAATTATCGAATCATTACTCGCACTATTAACTAATTATTAGATTATTAATCACATTACTTAATTATTTCTAATTTTTATTTACTAATTAATTACCTAATTATTAATTAATTACCCAATTATTAATTAATTAGATAATTAATAAATAATTAGATAAATAATTAAATATTTAATTAAATAAATAAATTCGAATTTATAATTAAATAAAATAATTCAGAAATTAATAATACTATTTTTCAGATTTTAAATCTAATTTTTAAATAAATTTTTAGAATTAATAAATCTAATTTCTGTTTTTATAAAATATAATTAAATAATAAGAATTCAGAAACAAAAATCAGAAAATCAAATTGGGGATTTTTGGATCGAAACCGGGTCGAAACCGGGTTGGAAACCGGGTCGTCCCCGACCCAATCGGGTCACGAAGAACACCGGTCCCTTCCCCAGAATCCGACGCCGGCGGACTGATTCCGGCGAAACGAAACGCTCGATTCCAACTCGCTTCTTCTGCGTTTCTGAGGCACAGCATCACAACGACGTCCCCCCTTCCTTCCTTCTTCGTCTTCGTCGAACACAGCGCCGGAACCGCGAAGAACACGGCGGCGGCGGCGAAACTCCGGCGATGCTAAAACGGACACCAAACATCACGAAACCGGTGCCAAACGACTCCATAATCGACGATCTAAACGCTCGTAGCAACGAAATCATCAAACAATCAATCAAAAACAAAACCCGAATTCACGAAATAAACCCGAAAATACAAAATTAAATTTAACTCAACAATCAACAAAAATAATCACATAAACAGAAACTACGAATCACCAGCTTCAATTTGACTACTTACACGCTCGATTTGGTTGTCAGAATCACCTTCAAATTCGTGATTGATTCTCCTGCTGTTCTTCACCAAACCCTAACCCTAATCCCCTTTCTTTTTCTTTTATTATTTTCTGATTTTTTTTAATTGTAATTAACTGAAAAATTAATAATAATTCAGGTATTTATATTTATGAAAATAATACCCCTAAGTAAAATTAAGGGTCTAATTACACTCCTAATAAAAATATTTGGCCCCAATTTTTATAATTTTTGGGTATTAATAATGAATTTTTAAATATCCAATAAATACAAAATAAATACTAAAAATTCCCAAAAATTATGAAAAATACAAAAATACAAAGAAAATTAATATATGATAATTTCATGATCATATAAAAATAAAAATGTGATTTTTGTGGGGTTTTTGGTACCCGAAGGGGTCCGGAAAAGTCGTTTTTCGCGAAAAAGGTCAATTTGTAAAACGTCTAGGGGTTCAGAATAGCGATACGGTATAGAGCATTTTTGGAAAAATAGGGCCAATGATTTTGTTTGAAATACGGGCTTTTAAAACATAGTTTTGAGCTGTACAGGTTTTGATATAGTATATATATAACTGACGATAGAACGCTCAATAAATATCCAAAACACGTTTGGATCAAAACAACCAACACATAACACATAGCAGTTAGGGTTCAACGACTTAACACATTTAATCACATAATAATACACATAATTTATTATTATTATAATATAATACAAGCGTAATTCCTCGGTCGTTACAGGTAGTGTCTCTCAATAAACAAAATTAGGGTTTGAGTGGTGGTCCTAATGTGTGTGTTTCTAAATTTTTTAATTCCAGTATATATAAGATCATACTTAAATTCTATCTATATAAATTCAAAGAATAAAATCACATATTTATGAAGATCACTTAAATTTCTATAAATTTAAAGAATCTTATATTGTACAATTTATTATTATTTAGATATTTTCCATATTAATGGTTGTTGAAATCTTAATTCACTACACAATATAAGATTTTAGGAAATTATCAAAATCGTGATTAATACACTTGAATTTTAATTTTTAAATTTTGAAATTTAATTTGAATATTCAATATTTTTACTAATTATGATACTTTAACCTTTTGTCTAAGTATTCGCTAGTTATTTTTTTCAAACAATTCAAAAATTGTTATCCATGCCCAACAAGGGAAGAACGTACCAACTTACCTTAAAAAGATAAAAGCTAGAGGTTTTAGTTCAACATACGTGTATATCATATATTATCATTAATATTATACAAGTAAAATGTTAATTTTTTATCGTCACCAATGTGTAATAACACTAAAATGGTTAGAAGAGCTTATGTGATTATTATGCTCTAAAAGGGTTTCGGATATTAAGTATCTAAATATCATTATAGTAGTCTTCATGCAATTATATGCATTAACTAGATACCGTGCTTCAAAATACTATATTTTTTATTTTAATTTCATTCCTGAATATTTCAATTCTAAAAGGGTTTTGGAATATTCCAATATTTATTTTAGTGATTCTAAAAATTATTCGTTCTACATATGTGTCTAGAATATCTGAATCAAGCGATTCTTAAAGTTTGCAAAATTATTTTATTTGGACCATATAGGGTATACCGAGTTAATCAGCTGCTAGAGCCATGTCATTGCGACATTAGTGACATGACACTTCCGTCACAGTGTGATATGTCACGGCGTATCTTTCTGTTAGCTCTTGGGAGGAACTTTTGGCCATTTGATAATTGTTCAGGATACGTGGGTGCACCTAAAATTTGATTTTTGATTTAATTTACTGTGACAACCCGGGTCAAGTCCCGAGCATTTTTTGAGTCCCGATTCCGAGTCCGAAATAAACTGAAGCATACTGTCACGAGTACAGCCAACTTGGGTAACGACTAGCCCACCACAGGTCCCCAAAAGATCATGATTTGTTGGTGCACATAGTAGTAGTACTTTGCCTTATAAACTGAACAGAAGTCCCAAATCTCCTCGATGTGGGATTGGGGTATTACAAACTCTGCCACTTAAACTCCTGAAGTCATCGTCAGACCCGAAAAGACAGCCCATAAGACCAAGATCGTACCTCTCTAGTTATTGTGAGATAATACCAGCTGATTTCGTGTCCCCACCTCCGGGTCTCTTGCCATTGTGGGATAATACCATGAGCCTTCGTGTCCCCACTTCCGGCAACTTGACGCATCAAGCTTTCGAAAGTCGGCTCTGATACCATATGTGATAAACCAGGTCAAATCCCGATCATTTTTCGAAAACCAGGTCAAGTCCCGATTCCTAGTCTGAAATAAACCGAAGCATACTATCTCGAGTGTAGCCAACTTGGGTAACGACTAGCCCACCACAGGCCCCCAAAAGATCATGATTTGTTGGTGCACATAGTAGTAGTACTTTGCTTTAAAAACTGAACAGAAGTCCCAAATCTCCTCGATGTGGGACTGGGGTGTTATATTTACGGTGACGTTGTATATGCCATACACGTCATCCATTTTGTTCGCACGCATTAGGTAGCCTATGATGTGTGTATTTATATCTTTTCTGATCTCGTTATGAAATATCCTAGCCCCTCGTTATTTTATCCATACTTTATTTTAATATTATTGTTTTATTATAAACTATGAAATATTCATTTTAAATTTTTCATTTTACACATGGTGTTCCAAATCCGTACAAGGCGTTCAACTCAAATAGTAAATTTTTTCTGACGGCTGCTTAGGGGGATTTAGGAATGTGTGATTAAGAGCTACCCCATTTCATTGATTAGAATTTTGGACTTCATAATTATCTAGAATTAATTATTTATTTAGAGATTTCACCATTTATATTATTGGTTTAGAAAATTTGAAGAATTAATATTATTTTAAATATTTTTAGAGTGTTTAATTATTATTTAGAAATATATTATTTATATGTTTGCAGGTTTATCGATTATAAGTAATATTTTTTTTATTTTAAAGAAGGGGGTGTTACAGAGATTTGTAGAACCCGTATATAGGTTTAGGGATATTAAGTATCTAAAGATCATTATAGTAGTCTTCAAGCAATTATATAAATTTACTAGACACAAAAGACAAAACAAATACAGTAATCTATAAGAGGAAAAATAATAGAGTAATATATATGAAATATTTTATGGTATCATTATTAGGTTCATGATTTCTAGAATTGTGTTTGGAGGAGAAAAATACTTAATTTTCAATGTAAGAGTCTTGATAGCCACACAAGCTAGAACAATAATGATAATGGATAACTCATTAGTACACTTGACCATATTTCAAAATTTATAGTTAAGTGACTTTTGAATTTTTTGGCCCGACCAAATTAATGTACAATCATTCATAGCGAAAAATCCGAATTGATAAATCTCTTTAAAAGGATAAGGGAAAATAAAGTTATATTATCATCCTATAGCTAACTTAAAAAAATGGCATCCTCTTAGTAAATTCATTTCTATATATTCAAGATAGTACAATAACAACATTTATATACTCTTTACATATGACTTGGTGAGTACATAAGAGAATTAAAGAGATATCTTTGTGTGTAGTTTCATAAATATACGATGAAGTGTTCCGTAATGTTCAATGAAGGAATCTTATTTTATATAATTATGTTATAGTTTATAGACATGACCAAAGTATTATTATTATTATTTTTTAAATCTGACCTAAGAATTAGATTGAGGTGTAAGGTATTTATTTTATCAAGAATAAAAGCTAGCGAATATACGAAGTTATACTATTGGTATCATTTGCACTTCTATTAAAATATAGACAAAGTGACCTCACCGAATTTATAATAATGGTAGCATTTGCATTTCTATTGATAATATATGGTGTTCTTTTATATGTTAACTCAAGTGCAATAAAATATATAAAACCCAGTGTTGTCAAAATTATCAACTTGGCCTAGTGACTCGGGTAGAAAATTGATTATACTAAAACTCGGTCAAAACTCAGTTCGACTCCGAGTAATTTCAGTCAAGACTCTTACTCTCGCTGAACGCTTAAAATGTTAATCAGTGCTTCTTCTGTAATCTATACACTCTTTACTTTACTCGTTATTTTCTTCTTTAATCTCTTTTTTAAAAAATTAAAATCAAATATTTAATATCTTGATTCATGATTGAAGCCCACACCAAATCAAAGATTCAATATTTTAATTGAAATTTGAAAATATATAATTTAATATCTCCTCGTAATGTATATTAACTACTTATGAATTCCTTAGTTGGTACTAGTGTTGTATTTGTAACTTTGAATCTTGATGTTTATGACTGTATTTGTATTGGACCCTTTAAAATATGATTTAGGTTTTTGTTATATGTGTTATTTATTGCTCTTATTCAATTTTTTTTGTTTGTGATATACTATATATAATGGAAACACTTAAAAACTATAGATGCAACAAATTCTAGTGGCAATGTTATTGATGTTGTCGGGGTATCTGGAACAATGGTCCCTGATAAAACAAATAAAGGAAGGTGTAATTTTTGTGGTAGTGAATTTTATAAAGGTATTAATCTATTAAAACAACATATTGCTGGTATTAGAGAAAATATGGAATCTTGCAATGAAAATATACTTTTGGACTGATATATAAAACACAACTTTAGATGTGACCAAAAGAAAAAAAAGGGAATATAAAGAAGCATATTCAAGAATTGGGAGATGAAGTCATAGGATATGATGTAGAGATAAGTGATGTGGAAGCTATTGCAAAAAACCATATTTACTCGGACCTTTGGATGAATATTCAAGACTAATAGGGTCTAAAGATTAGACTATTGCATTGCATAAAGTGATGAGACAACATAATATTAGTGATACAATGTTCAAGGAAAGAACCTGTGTACATAGCTCGCTGGGTGTAGAAATCTGGTGTACCATTTAATACCACTAATAATTATGGATTTCCTAAATTTGTACAGGGTGTTTGTAGATTTGGCCTGCAGTACATGTCACCTAGTAAATATCAGTTAAGGAAGGCCTTATGAAATAATATGAACATGAAGTGTGAATTGTAAACTTCGCACTAGCTTTATATTATCTATTGAAAGTTCAAGTTAATTACACACATGAAGATATATATTTGAATATATGGATAAGTCTATCAATGAAATTGGAGCAAAAACCACTATTCAAGTAGTTACACACAACGATACAAATAACATGTCTACTGCCAAACTAAAAAAGGCAAAAAAAAAACCTATCATATTTTGGATATCTTGTACAACTCATACTTTGAATCTTATTCTCGAACGAGTATGTATTTATCACTATACTTTTAGACTATTACATGTTTTATGAGCAAATTTTGCTGCAACATTTTAAATTGTTTCAGGTTATGACATATATTAGTTTTTTACATTTTTTACGTACACTATTAAACAGTTTCTGGTACAATTTTTAAACAGTTTTGTACTTGTTTTTGCTGTAGTTTTTTAGATTTTTCAGCAGATTTTAAATGTATTTATACAACAGTTTTTTAGTAGATTTTAACTGTTTTCTGCTACTATTTTCAGCAGATTTTTACATGTTTATGCTGTAATTTTTTGTTATTTTAGCAGGGTTTAAATGTATTTATGCAGCAATTTTTCGGTAGATTTTAACAGCTTTCTCTTGCTGTTTTCAACATATTTTTACATGTAGATGCTCTAAATATTTATTTTTAGCAGATATTATAGATATTACATGAACAGATATTTTTTTCTCTTATTCTTCGGGTAGAACTCAAAATTTTAAGGAATAATTGAAGGAACAAATGCACTCACCATTTTTATTTATGCAGATCACAAGATGTAAGCTTTAATGAGAAAATGTAACTTTACCGTATTTTTTTGAAATTTTGTTAGTTGCTTGCTGGACTAATTACGGATATGAAATACCATATTTACAAATGATGGCACTCAGGATAGCATTTTTAACTTCAAGTTCATCAGGATGTCACTACAAGAAAAAAGTCCATAGGCATCACTTTTTGGCCGATGTCTATGTTATTTCCCAACCGATGTTGATGTCGGTGATGTCTATTCTAGACATCGGTGAATACCCGATGTCTATAATCGATTAGACATCAATTTTAGTTAAAAAACAAATGTCTATGTGTTGATTATTTACATAAAATGCTATAAATAAATTATTTAATAACTAAATTACACCTAATTAAACATGTTAAACATATCATGAGCTATATTTTTGGAGAGATATGTTAGTGTAAGACTTTACTTATTTGTTGTGACGACTGAGAATTTTGCGACGTAATTAAGTGAATAAAGTATGCTTTATGTGACGAGATTATAATTATGTGACTAAGTGCTGATTAATTGTCTTTTCTGCATATTAGTATATAGGAGCGTAAATAAAAACGTTCCAATTTAAAGAGTCAGCTTAGGAGTTAAGCTGTGTCGTCGGGCCGTCAGGTACAACAGAACCCGTCCCAATAAGGAGTTAAATAATATAAAATGTGAATTATGTGTGATTGAATGAAATGAATGTGAAAATAAAGTATATCGTCCTAAGTGACGTGTCGATCAATAATGATAATGAGAAGCGTAATTGAAACGCTGAGCGTCGGGCCGTCAGGCTGAACGTGACCCGGTACGCGTAGAAAAAGGATAAAGATTAAAGAAGAATAAATTCTGTGATCAGACCTGAGTCGTTATGTGATTGTATATGTGTAATTGCTTGTCTATGTGCATGACTATGTGCTCTGTGACATTTTTATGAATTTAATGGAATTATGTGATTTGAATAAAGGTTTATTTAACCTTCACGCATTTTTATAAAATTATCTAAGTAAGATAAAAACATGGGAATTATTTTGTTATCTTCGTAATAATCCTGTAGACTTTCTAAAAATGATGGACGAATTTATTTGGTGATCGTTGCATTTTAAATTGATTTTTATATGGAAAAGTATTATTACTAGCACAAACTTGTAAAAATCATATAAAATCAACCGTTCTCTCGAAAATCTATTATGAGTAATGGTTGGAAAGATAATTTCGAGATCTACGTGGTAAAGATTTTTATTCAAAACAAATTTATCTTTTCGAGAGAAGTATTTGCAGATCAACTCTATTTTCTTTTAATAATAAAAAGAGAATCAAAACATAGAATAACCTAATTACTATATTAACCTCCCTTGGTAATATAAAACCACCCCACCTCCTTCTTATTTCTTTTTTATTCTGAGCCCTCCCTTCTTTCTCTCTTTTCTCTCATTTCTTCCTCTCTCTCTCTCTCTCGGATTTTCTCTCTCGGTACACTCTCTCTCTTCACTCTCTCTCACTTGTTCTTCATTCATTTTCGGGTAGAGAACCATGATTGTGTGAGAAATAGAGATATCTACTTGTATTCATCCATGCATGTAGCTATTTTTCAAGTTCCTGAGAAAAATCAAAGTTGGGTTTGGTGGTTTTTGAGTTCGGTTTTCATGAAACAAAAGGGTTGTGTTTTGAATGAGGATATGTGTTTGCATGTGTGCTTTACTTGTGAAAATGGGTGGTTGATGGTTGGAAACCCCCGAATGGGGGCACCACCGAGATGTCACCGCCACCGGTGATGAACTTCAGTGAACCAGTGGTGAGCCATGATGTTCAAAACTGAGCTCTAGAATCTTTAAATCAAATATTTGTGTTTGCATATGGTATTTTGATAAAAAGGCCGAATGATTTTGTGGATTATAAGTTGATAGATTGATTCTTGTTGGTTGTAATGATAACTTAGTTTGATGTTAAGAGATTAGTAGGATTAAAGATGCAAAAGTTTAGAAGTTGAGTTTGCATGTGTGTTTTCTTGAGGAAGGCCGAATGGCCCTTGCCATTTTTAGAAAACCAAGTTGATTTTTGCTAAAATGAATGAGTTGTTGATTTGATATATGATTATGGGTTGATTTGTGAATTAAGGATTAAGAAGATCATTTGCATGTGTTGTTTTTTTTTAAAAACCCGAATGGGATCTTGGTTTTAAAAGATCAAAAATGATTTTTAGTGATGATCATGACTCGTTAATGTTTATTCTTATAAATTAGTAAAGATTGGGTGATAAAATTTCTTAATGTTTGCATGTATCAAAAAGGGCTAAGTTCTTTTATGAATTAAGTATGCTAACTAAGATTCTATGATAATTGGACTTGTACATTTGTTTAGATGCGAAATTCGGGAATGCATGGTGAAGGTTATGGTTCGACCTTGCGTTAATAAAAAAAATAAATTGATTTTTGTGACTTGATTTTTGGTATGATTAAGGTTTAACTAGAAAGTAATAAGATTGCATGTTGACTTAAAAGAAGAGTTGTTGATGCATGTTTTGGTTTGATTATGTTTGTGGTTAAGGCCGAATAGGCCAAAGAAATTCAAAGTCAAAAATATGATTTTTGGTAGATGATAGAATGATTGAGTGTTTCTGTGTGAAAATCTTTGAATTTTGCTTGTTGGATTATGTTTTTGGTTTGAATTATGGATAAAAGAAAAGGGAATTGAGTTAATTTAGGTTAAAAGCTATAAGTAATAGTCGTGCATGTCATTGTGTGTTTGTACGAGGTATAAATATTTGATCTGGGAATATAGTCAAGATTAGCGAGCATATGCAAAGTGATATAAGGCTGTGAGTAAAGAATGTGCTATGTGCTTATGTGTATAAGCTATATTCATATACCCGAGTCAAGGATATAATCGAGTTATCGTATTGAGTGATCGTTCTGGGAATGAGAGTTGAGAAACTGATTAAGGTTTTGGTTTTATTGTAGATTCGGAGCGTTAGGGCATTCAGGCTAGGAAAGGAAATGATATACTAGGTGGCAGTAGTTCAACCTTCAGGAAAGCAAATTCAGGCAAGTAACTCTGATTACTTGTGTAAATGATTATAAAGAGAATGTTGTTCATACCATGTAGAGTATTGAATTGTTTAACTTGTGAAACCCTGATATTGATTTGAGATACCTTGCCTTTGATCTTGATAAATTGTTATTGATAAGCTTACTGATTCAACCCTTTGATAATCTGTCCTTTCTGTTCAAGTTATTTATTAAGCCATGAATCGTATTGAACCCTATGATTATCCTTGTGAACCCTGTTTAATGATACTTTATTTCCTGATCACCCTATTGATCCCTAGACAGATGTTGATCCTTTTAACTTAAAGGCCTTGTTATCCTTGATTCAGAATTCTTAAGAATTGTTCCTTGTTTATCCTTGAATCACTCCCTGAACTTGTTTTTCTTAAAATCTGACTTAAAAATGAGCTTCGACTCGAAAGAGTCTGAATGATTTCATATTCTTGGTAATGATAAAAATGGATTTTTGAAAACCTATTTGTTTTTTTTCTAACTCAAGGTTTTCCAAATAAATTCCTGATGGATTGGATTGGGACGTAAGAGGCTAGAGGGACTAGTCCAGTCATGGTAAGAGGCTAGCAGGGCTAGTCCAACTTAAGGCTGAAATTATGCCGATTGGTACCTTAAAGACCGGATGGAGGTCGATACGGGCTGATCACCCGTATTATAATGAAATGGAAAGATAAAGTGATCCAATCAAGGGTTCTAAATCATTATTTAAAAGCAAACTGAAACTTTCTGTGTAGTAAATTGATTCTTGAAAATGTAATGGTTTATATTGTTTTAAAAAGAGTTGATTATGTTAATGTGAAGCTTAAAGCCCGAGATCCCTGATTCTTAAATCTGTTGATCATATGATTGATTCCGTATAATGAAATATTGTTGCTTTCCTCTTTTGAAAGATCTATCCTAATCCTTTAATGATTTGTGATGAATGTTGGCTTCATCCTACGTTGAGCCTTGTTCCTTAAAAGCTCCGTATTGTTCCTTCAAACCCTTTCCTTAACCCAAAAGCTGGAAATCTGCCACCTAGAACAAATAAAGTAGAATGCCCTGAGTTTGGTAAAGTATATTGTAATTTGATATCGTAGAACTGCTTTACAGGTACTCGCTGAGTTTTATACTCATATGTTTTATTTTAATCTAACCATGACAGTTAAGCAAGAAGATGGCCAGGATTAGGCGCACTCCTCGTAAGAGCATACCTGGTGGTCCCCATCGTGTTGAGGGCTTCCGGTTACCAGAGCAGGTAGTGGTATTTTTGAGTGAGCTCGCGCATAGAAGGAAATGTTTAAAGATACAATGGGTTATCTGTCGGTTCCCGGCCGGAATCGATATTGTTTATTTAATAATATTTTGGGGTTGTAAGTTATATTTTATGATTGGTAGTTGTAATCTTGTCTCATACTTTATCCTGTTGATCCTGTTAGTAGTTAATCGGGGTTTATGCTTATTTAATTATTAGGTTAAAGGTGTGTGAGTCCTCATTTCCTAACCCCGAGATTGAGGGCGTCACATTTGTAGCAATCAACAGTTGAATATGTATTAGGTTTCCTTATTCATGTATATCTTAATAACTAGATTGATTGTGTAACTGTACAGTATATAAGCATAGATAAGGTTAACATTATATATGTCGAATATTGATATATCATTCGTGTAACCTAGCAGCTCTCGAAAATATCTGTTCATCCTTTGAGAGAGTTTTGTAAACAATTTTTATTCATTAATATAAAGACTGTTCTTCATCTTTGAGATTTAATTTCGATTTGATTGTTATACACTATATTCACCCCCACTATAGTATACTGAAAGGCCTAATAATTGGTATCAGAGCTTGTTGTTGATACAAAAACAAATTAAGATCCAATAAAACAATAAAACATGGTAGAAAAAAAACTTAACAAACACAACCAACACTAGTCACAAATCAAATCAATAACAATATGAGCATATATAAAACCATAAGAGTTCCCATTCTGAAAGTGAATTTACATCCTATTGGTAAAGTAAAGATGGCTATGTGTCCACTAGCTACATATCTTGAATATCTGATAAGGATTTATGATGGTCCTTACAAGCCTGAGAAACTGAATGTTTCTGTTCCGGGTGAGCCTAAAAAGATGGTTGATAAAGAAGAGAAGGACTACACTGCTGAAGATCTAGCATCGATCATGAAAGATGCCAAGGCCAGACATCTCTTGCATTGCAGTTTAGATAGTGTTATATCCAATAGACTCATTGGATGTATAACTACCAAGGAGATATGGGATACCTTGGAGGTTAAGCATCAAGGCTCAATTGCTATGAAGAAAAATAGGAAAACTATACTCACACAAGAGTATGAGCATTTTGACTCAAAAGATGATGAGCTACTGACTGAGATCTATGAGAGGTTTCAGAAATTGTTGAATTATATGTCACTTGTAGACAAAGAGTATGATGCAGAAGACTCAAATAAGAAGTTTCTTCTTGCACTCCCCAAAAAGTGGGACTTGAAGGTCAAGTCCATAAGAGACAACTATGATCTTGAATATACACCCCTCGATGAGATCTATGGAATGCTGAAAATTCATGAACTCGAGATGGAGCAAAAGAGCAAAAGAAAGGGGTCAAGATCTAAGGGAAAGGTTTTTAAGAAATAGTCATTCAAGAGGAAATGCTATGATTACAAAGTTTGATACCAAGTCATCAAATATATACTGATGATGAATCGAACTCTAATATCTCTACCGACTCTTAAAGTGATCATTATGATGATGGGAAGATCTTGCAGATGGCTGCTTTAATGGTCAAAATATTTAAGAGGATGGCTTATAAGGACTTCAAGAAAGGAAAGAGGTTTTCCAGGAAAGGCTCTAGTGCTTCAAACACTGATAAGAAGAACTATATAAAATATGATGATAAAGAGCCCAAATCTGGAAAAGTTAACTCCAGGATCAAGTGTTACAACTGTGATGGAGTTGGAAATTTTGCAGTTGACTGCAGAAAGCTAAAAGCTAAACGAAACAAGCCTTGATCACAAAGAAGAAGAACTAGGATGATGCTTCAGAATTTGATGAGGGTGTTAACTATGCTCTCATAGAAAATGCTGAAAGTGAATCTGAGGCTCTCGAGACCAATATACCTCAAACAACTCTATCTTTTGATACTGATGATATCCATGAGTTAAGATTATTTCTTAAAAGCTTGCATGTTAGTTATAGGGAACAAACCCTTGAAAGTGCTAGGATCAGAATTGAGAATTCTGACTTAAAGAAAAGAGATGATTTCCTATAAGCTGAGTTAATTTTCATGCTAGAAATTCAAAAAGAAAGAGATGATGTTGTTTATGTTAAAAATAAATTGTTAGAAAAACATGCTTATCTTGAGAATGAGTTAGTTAAAGAAAGGGAAATAATCAAACTCTGGACTAATTCAGGAAAAAAAACTTATAGAATAATTTAAAGTGGCTATTGGGGGTCAGAATTAGGTAATCTAGATAAACCTAGTAGTGAAGATGTTAAAGAAAGCGGGTATGCGAATCTTAAACTAGTAAATACTGATAAACAGGTTAAAAATAAGAAGACTAAGTTAAAACCTGTTAAGTTTGACTTAAATACTGATGGACTTAAAATAGTAAGTCAGACGAGTTCAAAATCAGCATTTAAGCCAAATTTAAAATCTGATAGTTATGAACAGGGTAAGGCCAAGTCAGTAAATATTGGTTTAATGACTCTGAACAGGTTTAATCAAAAGCTGAAAGAAATTAAAATGAAGAGCAAGGAAAATAGCGAAGGAAAAATAGGAATAGAAAGGTAGTGTCAATAAGGATAACAAATACAAACAAATTCCTAATGCACTTAGAAAGGCTTGTTTAAATTGTGGTAGTGCTAATCATATTGCTGTTGTTTACATGAAGAGTAAGGGATTAAATACTGTTCGTCCTAAATCAGAGTTTAGGAGCAGAATAGTTAGATATAGACTACAACAACCTTGTTTTCATTATGGAAGTACATAGCACTCTATTTACACATGTAAAGAGTATCACAATTTGTATTATGACTATTATAAACTGAAATCCTCTTTGAATAAAATTAAATTTTTTTTTGTATTTATATCTCCTTATATTAAGAATGTTAACATAAACTCTAATATGAAGACTTCTGCTACAAATGTTAATTAATTTAATATGGTCAAAGGATCCAAAAAAGGTCGGGTCTTAAAAATTCTAACTAATGGTTTATCTAATTATAGGGTAAAAGGAAAATGATTAGTCAGTGGATGCTCAAGACATATGACTGGAAATAAAGCCCTACCACTAGAGTTTAAGGAGAATGTCGATCCAAGTGTTTCTTATGGAGATGGCAACTTAGGAAAAACTTTGGGATATGGAAAGATTAAACTAGGGAATGTAATAATTGATAATGTAGCTCTAGTTATAGGACTTATATATAACCTGATGAGTGTGAGTCAAATCTATGACATAGGTTATAATGTGAATTTTAATGATGAGCATTTTGAAATTATCAGCAATTAAAGTGGCAATGTTGCAATAATTGGTTACAGATATGGTAATTTATATGAAACCAGGGTTTCCAAAAATAGTGATGGGTCTATAATTTGTTTGTTATGTAGAGAAACTGTGGAAGGCAACTGAAATTGGAATATAAGACATTCTCAACTGAACTTCAACAATATTAATGAACCTGTGAAGAAAGATCTTGTAAGAGGATTGCCCAATTCAGTTATATTTCTGATGGACTGTGTGATTCATGCAAGAAGACCAAGCTAAGGAAATCATCAGTTAAGAGTAAGACTAAATTCTCAATTTTTGAACCATTCTACTTATTATATATTGATTTTTCTAGTCTAGTTAATGTAATTTATATAGCCAAGAAGAGGTATGCACTTGTCATTGTTGATGAGTACACCAGATACACATAGGTTTTTTTTTCTGCACACAAAGGATAAGACACAATCCATTCTTCTTGATCATATGAAGCAACTGGAAAAAGTATCAACACATATTATGAAAAAAATTTGAAGTGATAATGGAACTGAATTCAAGAACAACACTATGGAAGAATTCTGTAAACAAAAGGAAATCAAAAAAAATTTCTTCCCCTTGAACTCCACAACAAAATGGAGTTGTAGAAATGAAGAACATAACTCTTATAGAAGCCGCAAGGACCATGCTTGAGGAAGCAAAATTACCAACCTACGTTTGGGCTAAGGCTGTGCAAATTGCATGCTTTACACAGAATGTTACTATGATAAAAAAGAAGGGAAATACACCATTTGAGATGGTAAAGGGAAAGAAGCAAAATTATAAGTACTTTCATACTTTTGGTTGGAAATGCTTTGTTCTTAAAACTCATCCTGAGCAACTTACAAAGTTTGACCTAAAAGATGATGAATGCATTTTTTGTTGGATATCCACTATCAACAAAAGTCTTCAGACTTTATAATCTGAGAACAAGAGTAGTCATAGAATCTATTCATGTATCTTTTGATGACAAGAAGATCATAGGTCTAAAAGATGTAGATGATCATGAACAACTAAGATTTGAAAATAATGTACCATATGCTGAATAGTTAAATCCTGATATAATCTCAAATAGTAATACACATTAATACTGAAAATCCTAATATCACACTAAACTCCGATGAACCACTTGTACCAGTGGTAACTCCACAAATACTGGATCACATGTTGAGGAGGATCAACATGACCAATATCAGGAGTCAAGTTCAAGGGATACAGGCGAAGACACATCATGAGACACTTCATCGGACTCTAATTTCTCAAATACTGATGAGACAAATCCTGATAATTCTGAAAACACTGATTTAGGACGAGTTTTAGAAATAACAATGATACACACCAAGATGGTAATAGAGGCTTCATGGATATATTTTTTTCAAGTTGTATGAGCATATATTTTTTTCTCTTTTTCTTCCGGTAAAATTCCAAAATTCGAAGGAATATTTGAAGGAACAAATACCCTCACCATTTTTATTAATGCACATCACAAGACCTAAACTTTAATGAGAAAATTTATAAAAAAAAGAGATATGGTAAGGCCTAGCGTCACAAGATTTGTTAGTTCATTTCTTTCAATAAAGAGGGTGAGATTTGTTAGTTCATTTCTTTCAATACAGAGAGGCTTGATAGCCACACAAGTTAGAAAAAATATGTTCATGGATAACTTAATTGGACACCGACCATATTTGAAAATTTGTAGTTTAGTGATTTTGAATTTTGTGGTGTGACTAAATTAATGTACTATCTTCCATAGCTGGAAAATCTAGATTGATAAATCTTGTTAAAAGGATAAGGGCAAATTAAAGTCTTTTTTGTTAAGAAGAGCTAATTAAAGTTATATCATCATTCTATAGCCAACTTATAAAAAATATTATGACATCATCATATTACATTCAATTCTATTTAAGACAATACAACAATGTCAACCCATCTATTATGTTAGTGCAACAGATTCAAATTATTTGTGTCCTATGTACATATGACTTATGAGTATTTAAGGGAATTGAAGAGAGATCTCTGTGTACACTTTAATAATTATATGATGAAGTGTTTCCGAATTTTCCATGATGGAGTCGTGTTTTATGTAATTTTATTATCATTTATAGACATGAACCGATGTAATTATTTTCTTTTATTTATTTTTAAATCTAACCTAAGAATTAGATTGAGGTGTAAGGTATTTATCATATGTAGAATAAAAACAAATTATACTCTTAGTACCATTTGCACTTCTATTAATAATATATACAAAGTGAAGTAGCCTAAGTTATAATATTGGTATCATTTGCACTTCTATTAATAATATATGATGTTCAAGTTTAAGAGGAATTAAAGTTATATCATCATCCTATAGAACTTACAAAAAATATTATGAATTCATCATAGTACATTCACTTCTATTTAAGACAATACAACAACTCAACCCATGTATTATGTTAGCCCAACAGATTCAAATTATTTTTGTCCTATGTACATATGGCTTATGAGTACTTAACGGAATTGAAGAGATCACAGTTTCATAATTATATGATGAAGTGTTTCTAAATTTTCCATGAAGGAGTCATGTTTTATGTAATTATGTTATCATTTATAGACATGAACCTAAGAAATATTTTTCTTTTATTTTTTGTTAAATCTGACCTAAGAACTAGATTGAGGTGTAAAATATATATCATATGGAGAATAAAAGCAAGTTATACTATTAGTACCATTTGCACTTCTATTAATAATATATACAAAGTGAACTAGCATAAGTTATAATATTGGTATCATTTGCACTTCTACTAATAACATATGATGTTCAAATGTACAAAGTGACCTTGCCTCTAATATTAAGATAATTCTAAAGTCTGTACGCTAGCTTGAATCCGTAAAACAAATATGGTAATCTTAAAGAGACATGCAAATATGATAATTCAGATCTCTAAAAAAGTTTATTTGCAGTGAAGTGTCATTTAGCCATCTTATTTCTAAAATTGAACGGGGTGGTTGAGCTTAATTTAAACAAGCTGGAGAGAAATCAAAATAATCTGATCACACACAAAGATGTAATCTTAAAGAGACATGCAAAGATGTAAACTAAATAGAGTAATCATTTCATTACGTTGGAAATCATGTCTTATTAGGTATGTCTTAATAGGTATGTCTTAATAGGTATGTGGTCACATTCAGTAAAGAATCTGTCAAGACCTTTGGAACCCGAATTGAGATATGCTCAATTTTTATATAGATGGCCAAATACCTCCTATGAGAACACTCTTATTTTTAAGACTCATTTAATAGATAATTTCTTTGGAGAACTGAAGTGACAATGAAAATTCTAAGAGGCTGAAACAATGAAAACCTCTTTTACAGAGATTTCGGATATACATTTTGGTGGCAGCAACCAAATATATAAATCGTGTTTAAGAGCTTTTGCTATTTTAATCATTATAAAGTATGTTATATTTGTACTCCAAACATTAATGATGAAGAGTATCTACAAAGACCGTAAACTTATAAAAAAATTAAGAGAATGGTTTTTTTGTGAATATTCATAATGGCACAATTCTATCGGGTTCTCCTAGGAATAATGGAATAGGACATCCAAGGAATATTGTGAGTTAGATAATGAGTACCAGAAATTGGGCTTGAGGTTACGTTGCTATGTCTTACTGATTCTTGTTAAAAAGTAATGGATTTGAACCCATTTGGTAGCCACAAACTATTACCAGGTGAGATATGGAGCAAATTTCTTTCTTTCACAAGGGAAAAATAACTATTGTAACTGACATCACTTCTCACCGAGGTCGATGATTATTGAAGACAGTACACCAACTCAACCCAGTGCACGAGATTAAGAACATTTGTGTCCTATGTACATATGATTTGGTAAGTACATAAGGGAATTAAAGAGATATCAATGTGTGTACTTTCATAAATATACAATGAAGTGTTTAGTACTGTTTAATGAATGAATCTTGTTTTATGTAATTCTATTATCATTTACAGACATGACCAAAGTATTATTATTATTATTATTATTATTTTTTAAATCTGACCTAAGAATTAGATTGAGTTGTAAGGTATTTATTTTATCAAGAATAAAAGCTAGCGAATATATGAAGTTATACTATTGGTATCATTTGCACTTCTATTAAAAATATAGACAAAGTGACCTCGCCGAATTTATAATAATGGTAGCTTTTGCATTTCTATTGATAATATATGGTGTTCTTATATATGTTAACTGAAGTGCAATAAAATATATAAAAAACATTGTTGTAAAAATTATCAACTCGGCCTAGGGACTCATTTTGGACCCCTCGACCAACCCAAGTTCCGAGTACTCGGGTAGAAAATTGATTATACTAAAACTCGGTCAAAACTCGGTTCGACTCCGAGTAATTGAAGTCAAGACTCTTAAGCTGGCTGAATGCTTGAAATATTAATCATTGCTTCTTCTATAATCTATACACTCTTTACTTTACTCGTTATTTTCTTCTTTAATCTCTTTTTTTAGAAATTAAAAATCAAATATTTAATATCTTGATTCATGATTGAAGCCCTCACCAAATCAAAGATTCAATATTTTTATTGGAATTTGAAAATATATAATTCAATATCTCCTCGTAATGTATATTAACTACTTATGAATTCCTTAGTTGGTACTACTGTTGCATTTGTAACTTTGAATCTTGATGTTTATGACTATATTTGTATTGGACCCTTTAAAATATGATTTAGGTTTTTGTTATATGTGTTATTTGTTGCTCTTATTCTATTTTTTTTGTTTGTGATATACTATATATAATGGAAACACTTACAAATGTTAGTTCACCTGTCGCAACAAATTAAGAGTATATAAAAGCTATAGATGCAAGGTTATTGATGTTGTCGCGAAATGTGGAACAATGGTCCGTGATAAAATAAATAAAGGAAGGTGTAATTTGTGTGACAGTGTATTTTACAAAGGCATTAATCTATTGAAACAACATATTGTTGGTATTAGAGAAAATATGGAATCTTGCAATGAAAATACACTTTTGGACTCAGATATACAAGACAGCTTTAGATGTGATCAAAAGAAAAAAAGAGAATATAAAGAAGCATATTCAAGAATTAAGAGATGAAGTCATAGGATATGATGTAGAGATAATTGATGTGGAAGGTATTGCAAAAGCCCACATTCACTCGAACCTTTGGATGAATCAGGCCTTTGGATGAATATACAAGACTAATAGAGCCTAAAGATTCGACTATTGCATTGCATAAAGGGAAGAGACAACATAATATTAATGATGCAATATTCGAGGAAAGAAGCGTTATACTTAGCTCGTTGGGTGTAAAAATCTGGTGTACCATTTAATACCACTAATAATTATGGATTTCCTAATTTTGTAGAGGGTGTTGGTAGATTTGGCTCGCGATACATATCACCTACTAAATATCAGTTAAGGAAGGCCTTATGAAATAATATGAACATGAAGTGTGAGTTGTAAACTTCGCACTAGCTTTATATCTTCTATTGAAAGTTCAAGTTAATTACACACATGAAGATATATATTTGAATATGTGGATAACTCTATCAATGAAATTGGAGCAAAAAACACTATTCAAGTAGTTACCCACAACGATACAAATAACATGTCTACTGCCAAACTATTAAAGGCAAAAAAAACCTATCATATTTTGGATATCTTGTACAACTGATACTTTGAATCTTATTCTCCAACGAATATGTATTTATCATTATACTTTTAGACTATTACACGTTTTATGAGTAAATTTTGCTGCAACATTTTAAATTGTTTGAGCATATGACATATATTAGTTTTTTACATTTTTTGCGTACACTATTAAACAGATTTAATACAGTTTCTGCTACAATTTTTCAACAGTTTTGTACATGTTTTTGCTGCAGTTTTTTAGATTTTTCAGCAGATTTTAAATGTATTTATACGACAGTTTTTAGCAGATTTTAACTGTTTTCAACTACTATTTTTAGCAGATTTTTACATGTTTATGGTGCAATTTTATGTTATTTTAGCAGGGTTTAAATGTATTTATGCAACAATTTTTTGGTAGATTTTTTCTCTTGTTGTTTTCAGCATATTTTTACATGTTCATGCTCTAAATATTTATTTTTAGCAGATATTACAGATATTACATGAACAGATATTTTTTTCGCTTATTCTTCGGGTAGAACTTAAAATTTCAAGGAATAATTGAAGAAAAAAATGCACTCACCATTTTTATTTGTGCAGATCACAAGACGTAAGCTTTAATGAGAATATTTACCTTTACCGTATTTTTTTGAAATTTTGTTATTTGCTTGCTGGACTAATTATGCATATGAAATACCATATTTACAAATGATGGCAGTGAGCATAACATTTTTAACTTCAAGCTCATCAGGATGTGAAAGAAATTGGAGCCCTTTTTGAGGGGGTAAGTAATCATTTATATAAGTTATACTTGTGCAATAATCATTATTAATTATTAATGTTGTATATTTTTTACTCTTATAATATTACACTTGATCTTTTTTGTAGGGCCATATAAAAAAGGAATAGATTGGAAGCTGAGAGATTGAATAATGTGGCCTAAGTATAATTTCATAAAAAACTTGCAAATAAGTAACCAAGTAAACCTCAAGGATGGATTTTGAAAGGCGAGGATGATGAAGAGCTATGATGATTTAACAATAACATTAGAAGATGATAGTGTAGTGCCAGTGGTAGTAAAAGGACATTAGATAATTGTATAAAGAAGATTTTGAGTCTGAAGGTGAAGATGATGATGATATTTTCATTCAAGAAGAGAATATTAATTTGATGAATGGTAAATTTGAAGTATGGAAGCACCTGTGGTCACTCGTCAACATTTTCTTCTTTTTTGTAATGTATGATCACTGGTCAGTGAACAGTGATTACATATTAGAAAAATATGACCAAATGTTAGAACTTATTTTTGATTAAACTATAGAAAATTATCAAGCAAATGATTTATTTAACTCTAATATGGCTAGTAATATAACAAAAATGATATTTTTTTAATTAAATTTCAACTTTTAGCACATTTATAGTAAAATTTAAAGGAAATATATTTAATATATAAAAAAATATTAAAAAAATCATATACGAGTTGCAACCCGAGTACTCATTCCGAATTGACCCGAGTTCCTCCTTTTACAATATTGATAAAAAATGTTAAAGAGCTTTTGTTAGTTTAACGGTAGTAAGGTATATTGTATTTGTACTATAAACAATAATGATCACAAGTATCTATATAGACATTAAACTTATAACAATTTAATTTTAGATAAAAGATGAAGAAAAGGAATTTTATCAACTTCTAACAAAAATTAGGTTTCAAATTACATTGCTATGTCTTACTGTTACTTGTTAAAGAGTAATGAATTTGAACATATTTGCTAGAGACAAACTATTAGTGAGTGAGATACATGTCAAATTTTTTTCTTTCACAAGGGAGATATACGATTATAACTGCAATCACTTCTTACAGAGTTCGATGATTATGCAAACTTCTTCTGCCAAGAGTATTATTTTAGTCGATGGATAATGAAACGTACTTTGAGAAATGAAAATAGTTAAGAGTTGGTCATGAAAGTAATCCATTTTATTTTGGGTCATGCTTGCTACTTGGTACATTGGAGAGTATAAATCATTGGCTATAAAAATCAAAATAGCAAGAAGTTTGTGATGAGAAGGCACCAAAGTATAGAAAATTTCGCTAATAATTCCGAACTCATATTAAGTGTACACGTGATAGGTTACTACTTATATATATGTTTCAATCAACGGTAAATGAATACTTAATGGGAGATGTTGATGATTGTGGCGTTTAACCACTGGTGAACATAAACCATGAAGAAAGAATGCTTTTATGTAGAGAAAAGAAAGAATTTAAAAGTTTCACTTAGAAAACTAAAGGGCTTGACTATAATCTCACGACCTTTATACAAAGAATGTGCATCTCAAGACCTTTACTTAACATCATAAGGCTTTCATAAGGGGAAACTCAAATCCTTTATCCAGATCTCAAGGACTTGAAATCTGAATGGAAACATAACTTTGACGGCTTCTAGTTGGGCTTGTAACACTTTCATACACCTTCTAAAATTACTTATAATAGCCCATTTAGATATATACATACCTATGACGGTTTTATCATATTTTGTGTATACAAGAGATAGCGAAGCTTGATGAGAGATTTTAGTAAGGATTGAACGGATTCAATCCAAATCTCAGGAGATTCTTCTAGTTATATTTTCTTTACTCTAAATATTTTTAACTTCAAACGCCCTCTCTAACATAACCCCAACTTTAGATTGTAGACTTGTACCCATATTTCTATAGTATTCAATGCTAAAGTCACGATATTCTTATCTTGTTGGAGTCTCTCACTAATTTAATGGATGTTGTCAAACGTCGATGGAGATTATCGATATTAATGCAACTTCAAGCTTGATGTTAATGGAGATCAGTCGATAGGTCTCTGAATGTTTATTATTCAACACTATCGAATAATCCTTACTCGATTAATAGTTATCAAAAACTAGATATATAATATACTCGGGAACATCGCCTCTCGGTTTAGGTACAATGTTCAACTTTGGGTGCCCTATACTAAGGGTATATGCAAAATACTGCTTATCAATAGAATGGGTATTATGCAACTCGTAAGCTCTACTTTAAAATAGTTGAACTTTATTATCGAAAAATCATCATTTCAAACATGTATACATATATATCATAAGATTTTAACTTTAAAATCATACATGCATTATATCGCATGGTATCATTTTATAAAGCATTCATGCATTTTATCTCATGATATAGCATATCATTATCACAACAACAGTAATAGGATTTTAAAAACTTGCCAGAGTGTCCAGGGGTGGTAATGAGCTTAAGGGGGTCCGGTAAACTATAAATAATAACATAACCCGAAATTAATCCTCGGTCACTTAAGAAACTAGATTTTACTCATGCATACCCTAACGCCCGGTTTCACGCTTAAAGGTTTACATTAGTCGCTCGCATACCCTCGGCTCCACTATTTTTATAAAATTGATCGTTAAACATTTTAAGACGAATCCTTCGCAAGGACCTTACTAACTGCCTAAAAAACTTTATATAATTTTTTCGTGTTCCGTTAAGTCTTTTAGGGGCCTTAAACATGGTCTCAAAGTTACTCAAGGGGTAGGGGTTCGCTCGCGAAATCCCGTTACTTAAAACGGTCGTTTGTCCTAAACCGTAAATTCGATTAAAATGATCCACATATAAAAATGAAGCTTAAAATATAACCTATTTAAACATGGAAGTGGTGATTGTATGGCAGTGGTAAGTTTATAGAAGTAGGTTCTTAAGTCCAAAAGTTATGCACAAAAATAGTTTCAAGAAAATCAGGCAATACGACGGCTATACGTTAACAATTCCCAAATTTTAACATACTAATCTACACCAATTCAACCATAATTCATCAATAATTCAAGATCATGAAACGTACTTTGAGAAATGAAAATAGTTAAGAGTTGGTCATGAAAGTAGTCCATTTTATTTGGGGTCATGCTTGCTACTTGGTACATTGGAGAGTATAAATCATTGGCTATAAATGAATACTTATATGGGAAAAAGGGGAAGAAATCACTTGCTTGGTTTGCTTGATCTTTGTGCAAATGAAATACTTGGTTGTAATTAAACCTTGGCTAAATATCTTGATTAGCTTTAATAAAGTGCTTACCTCACTTCGATTACATCACTACTATGCCACTTGTCCTCTTCTTGTGGTATGATGATGTCATCTTGCTCTAACACTTTTGATTAGTGAAAATTGCTTTTTAATCTTTCTTGATACTTGCATAAGTTTGATCCTTGGTCACTTATTTGTTTTATGGTTCGCTTAACTCTCATTCTCGTTGATCGTTTGAGGGATCATATCCGAGATCTTATCATTTGGGTTTCCCTAAGCCCTTCTTGATAGCTTTTATTCCTTAAATGATTCTCTGCTATAATCCTTGAATTTAGTTTCTTTTAATCTTATCACCTTATACTTAATTCCTTCGGTATCTGTTGGATTTTTGGTAAAAATCAAAGTGCTCGTAATCGAATTCTGATGACCTTTACATACACTCATTTACATTACAGAATACTAATATGATCTCAGAATTTCCATAACAGAACTCCTATATATGGTGGTCTGATAATTTTCCACAATCAGCAAAAATTAGCAAAAGTTACTATTTATCAGGGTTTCAAAAATTCCAAAAATTGGAGTTATTACAAATAATCTTCTTTTCATCAAAAGAAACATGTATAGACTCAACTACAGTCCTGGTTCTCAGATTGAAAACCTTGTAAGCTTCTGATTCTAGGTAGCCAACAAAAATTACTTCATCACCTTTTGTCTCAAACTTTCCCAATTATTCATGATGTGTTTTAAGAATAAAACACTTGCATCCAAATATATGAAGATGTTTCAAGCCTGGTTTCTTATCCTTTATCATTTGACATGAAGTTACTCCATGCATGTCAATCAGGGTAATATTCTGAGTTTAATATGCAGTATTGATTGCTTCAGCCCAGAAATATGTTGGCAGCTTTGCTTCTTCTAGTAGAGTTCTACTAGCTTCAATAAGAGTTCTGTTTTTCCTTTCAACAACTCCATTTTTCCGTGGAGTTCCAGGTGTTAAAAACTGTTGAGAGATTCCCTTGTAGTTACAGAACTCTTCCATCTTAGAATTCTTAAATCCAATACCATTATCACTTCTGAGAATCTTGACTTTGTACTTTGTTCCATTTTTAAATAATTTTGCAAAGTCCAAAAGTATTTCTGGAGTTTCATCCTTCTTTTTCTAGGAATACACCCAAGTAAATCTAGAATAATCATCAATAATCACTAGAGTATACCTCTTTTTGATTATTGACATTATGTTGATATGTCCAAACAAATCAAGATGAAGTAAGTGATATGGTTCAACAATTGAAAATCCAGTCTTGCTCTTGAATGAGGTTCTCCGTTGTTTTGCTTTCTGAAAAGCATGACATAGACCATCAGAAGTATAAAGCATATTTGGTAATCCTCTTCCCAAATGTTTCTTGACAAATTCATTTATATTGTAGAATTTGAGATGGGAGAATCCTATGCCAATTCCATCTTTCGTCTGCTAAGGCCTTGTTTTAGATGAAATTGATGATATCAGAATTTAACTATTAGAGTTTTCCATCAGAGTTTATCACAGAAGATATAAGAGTTTATCAATATCAGTATTTGATAGAGGATGACATCATTAGAGTTTATATGAGTATTTGTCAGAACCCAGAGGCTGTATCTCGGGAAGTAATTCATTCTGTCATAACTACTATGATTTGGAGAGATATGTTAGCGTAAGACTTTACTTACACTACAAGAAAAAGTTGAATAGACATCATACATTAGACATCGGTTGATGTTGCCACTGATGTTAAAAGAAGCAATAACATCATCCCGTATTTTTCTGATGTCTATGTTATTTGAAGACATCGGTTATCTAGTAACTGATGTCTAAAATTACCAAAAAAAATCAGGGCGCGCTCCATCAATTTTATTCTCCCTTAGTGAAATATTTTCAGATTCCCCCTCCTTTACCAATTATCCCCCCCAATTTTCAGAAACAAAATTAAAACTTTCACTCTCTCTCGTCCCACCCTCACCCCCACTCTCTCCCTCTCTCTCTATCCCTCCCCCTCCCAAATCTTAAATCTTTCACTGAAGGTTCAGAAGTTCCCCTCAGATGTTGAACTTGGTTTATTTTGTCCGAAGTACTACTATCGATGACCCGATTCGTTCCAGTGGAAGCTTATTAAATTTCTACGAAGATATAAAGCTCTAATTGGTACATAAGTAAGCTACAAAACTCGAATTCTTAGTTTCATTTAGTTTTATTTTGGGGATATTTCAATTCTAAACCCTAATTGCAGTTCATGCTTGAGCAAGGATCTATTTGTTCCTAATGCTACTTGGTACATGATTCCAGAAAAGAATACAATTTTAAAACCCATAACTTGATTTATATACTTCTGCTTTGCTCTAGTGCCTTGTGGCCGGGTTATTATTGTATCTCAAAATGATTACTCAAACTCAAGAAGAACTCTTGGTTGCCAACCTTGAGCAACAAATCATCGATGTACTCTCTTTCTCTCTCTCTCTCCCTATCTCCCTCTATCCCTCTCTGTCTCTCGATGTGCTACCATTTTTATAATTTCTTCAGTCTTCCTACTTGTATTGCTGGTTCCAGATTTCCTGTTCTTGTCATTTGTATGTTTGCTTGCTCTGAACTTCAAAGTGTACTTACAGTCCATCTTCTAAGAAATAAAGAAATATGTTAGTGTATCTATTGTGGTTAAAATATGCCCCATGTTTCTTCTTTTCTTTACTTTAACTTTTCTTGTTTTACTTAAACCTAAAACATTCTTTTGGGAGGTCTGAGGGAGTATTAGGTATGTAAACAGTAGGATGTATCACACGACACACGGACAATATCGACTATATGAACTTTCATTGGATGAATATGTAATTTTTTGAGTAACCAGCGTAAACTCATAATAATGTCTTTGTTTATCTTTCTGCATAACATAATTATCTGATATTCCAAGTGAAAAAATTGATGAACTGAAGAAGTTTTTTAAAGTGGAACTGGTCCCTTATTCGATGACCCTCAAATATTCCTACTGGAGTGCAGGTGAGTGATATGAATTCAAAATGTTATGTGAGTTTCTTTAAGGAACATGATTGATGGATGATCGGTACTTTTCTGTAAATTTAAATCTGTATATTCATAATAATTTTCGTTGGATTACTGTCATATACTATATTTTTTATGGGTGAAAAAAGCATTTCCTCTCCCCTGTTATGGCTAGGGATAGGCTGCATATGCTGGTCGAATATAGTGTAAGCTTTTCTTCTTTAAAGTTGTTAGGGACTTGTAGGACATTACAAATTCTATTCTAGCTTGACTTAAAAGCTTCAGTTCAAACTTCTAGTTGTTCTATGTTATCATTTTCCTTTTTTTTAAGTCTTACCTTTCTACCTAAAATTGTTAAAGAAAGCTTTGTTAATTTATGTCGAGTATCTTCACGAGTCTGAGGTTGAACCTCCTCCTGCCATTATGTGTTTTACTTGGTCAAGACTAATCCACTAAAAAGCTAGAGCTTCAATGAGAAGCACCCTAGTTGATGTTAATATAAAAAGTAAAGCCTCTGATTTGAAAGCAACACATGCAATAAGACGGATACATACATGTATTTATTGATGTTTTGAGTCGCACGTCAGAATAAAAGTACGAACTGTATGATCAATGAATATGGTTGTTTCCTTCCATCATGTAAAGCATGTATACTTTGCCTTAAATATTTTGTTGCTTTTTATTACATTAGTAAACGAAACTCCACCCCTCAACTACTTTCACTCTTGTTAAACCTTATCTTCTTGCAACAATCGTGTACACTGTTTTACATTTTTACTACTACATTGATTATGTAAATCAGTTCATCTGATGGATTAGCCAATTGGACCTGTTACTGACTGCTTTAATGGTTGATACTTCATAATAGATCACGTGTTGAAGCATATTCTTCCTCCTGGGTTAACAACACAGACATCATTCGAAACGATAGTTAGTATTATAAGTATTTATGTATTATTTAGTTTTTTACTTTACCCGGTTGCATACCTCCTGATAAAGTTTAATGAAAAGAGTTTTCCTATATCTTTGCTAGACCCTTTATCTCTAACTTTTGATTAATTAAATATATACAGTATTTTTGCAGGTCATGTCCTTTACTGGAAAATGCCGCCTGAATCTTTCAATAGTCTAAATGATTTGTCAATGTATATCTTCCTTATTTGTTCTTAAGTATTAATCTATGTCTCTGACCATCTATTGTAAGAAGGTTGTTGAAACTCCAAATTGAAGAGCTTGACTTCATTTGTGAAACGCCTTATAGTTTAATAGTTATGTTTCTTTTTTTTAAATGGGAAATTAGGTTAGCGGTTCCTGACTAAGAATTACATATCACAAACTGGAAATAAATACCTAGAAAAAGACATTTAATTATAGGTTGTGTGCACATGCTTGCATGTCTATCAGTTAGATGGTGTCATGTTTTAGAAAATACTGCCTATGGACATCCCTCATTTGCATCATTTTATATTTTATTTCTTTTTAATCCTCATAAAAATTATCCCACAATCTAGATGGTTGCTAATAAAGTTGGAAGTATTACCAATGAGTTATGTGTATCATTGGAATTTTATACAGGGCCAGGTATCAAGAAGCATAATTTTTTAAAATTATAAATACCTTGTGTGTATAGAAACGGTCAATTGCGGGAATTTAAATACCTCACATGAGGCCTAAGCTTTGCATACCTTGGTTATAAGCCAAGAGGTAACCTGACTTTAATTTGAATTTATGTTTTTCTAGAGCTAACAAATATGTAATATGATTGCAGATGTATAACAACATTTACTTCGGATCTGATGTTTCTCAGAGTAACTTTAAATCATCATCAAACCAAGGGTTTGAAAACATCATCTGTTAGTTTGGATCACGCGTAAGTGCAGTAGTTCTTCAACAGAATTATGAATGACAAATCTTTGATCTCTTAGATATGCACAGTGTTGTTTCCAATATGGAATATTTCTGACAAGTATAATACAGTCTGAGGTTCAGTGACAACTTCAATTTATCTATTCTAAGTTTGGAGTTGGAAGCTTAATCAACATATTTTTGTGTAGAATGTGCTTTTCACAGGCCTTTCAAAGCTGATACTTGGACACTCTTTGTGGTAAGGACTAGAGTTATTTAATATGATAAATATTAACATGAACGCCTTACATTTTCTTTGTCAATTGCATTTTTAATGGCTCCTTTTTTATTGTAAATATGTACTGCAAAATATATGGTCTCTGGACCGTCAAAGCAAGCGACTATAATTTTCTATTTTTGTTAGAAAACTTTCTCTTTGTTATTTTCCTATGTTTTCAAGCTGCAGTTAGAATGGAGGCAAAGTTAAAAGCTAAGTATGCATTTCCAGTTGCAGGGCTTTCTCTTGTGACTCCTGGAACTAATTAGAGAGCTAATGCAAGTTGATGGTCTTACAAATGACGAGGTGAAGAGTCATTTTCAAGTAAGTTTAAGCTCTCCATTAGATAATCTTCTATAATCCCTTAATTTTTTTAAAATTCTAAAATGGTTTCCGTTTATTTCAGAAATACCGACTTTATGACCGTCGATCCCCAACAAGCAAATCAGCAGATTCAGCACTTACTCTAGGATCAGCTTTACGAATCTCTGGATATGCTGAATCATCAACCCAAACCCGTTCCAAGTCTACTTCTCCTGAAGGTTAACTACGGCTGACTGATACCACCAGAAGGACTTCTACTACAATTGGTGATAGCATGGAAGACGAAGAAGATGAACGATCTAAAAGCTATAGCTGGAAAAATTGAGTTCATGCCTCTTACAAAAGTTGTTGTATAAAATATATCCATCTACTAAACTTTGCTGATAAAATTATACACGGATAGATGGACTACAAAAATAATATAGTTGATAATATAGTAGGTGTTTAGGAAGGCCATGAAATTTGCAGACTTAGTTTTTGTTACCGCCTGTCTTGACTTTTAGTTGTTTTGAGGTTTTCCGGTATAAAGAACTTCTGTTGAAGTGTAACTTTGCTGAGCATGAGAGACAGGATGACTTTGTCTGTAAACTTGATATATATCACTTTTAATGAATAAATTCTGATGTCAAAAAAATAATTGTACATCACTTTGAATGAATAAATACTGATGTCTAAAAAATAATTGTACATCACTTTTAATGAAGAAAAATTGATGTCAAAAAAGTTAATGTACATCGTTTTTGCTAAAAAAACTGATGTCAAAGACTGACATGTTCAAGTCTAAAAGAAACATAGGCATCACTTTATTTGAGATAAAACTGATGTCTAAATGTAGACATAGACATCACCTTTTACTAAAGAAATCGATATTTAATATCTGATTTTACATCACTTAAATGAAAATATTCGATGTCTATGTGGAAAAAAACATAGCTCATTATATGTTTAATCTGGTGTAATAGGTGTAATTTATTTATTAAATTATTTATTTCTAACATTTTTTGTAAAAAAACAATGCATGGACATCAATTTTTTCCCCAGAAATGATGTCTAAACCTGTAAAGATATCGGGTTATGGCCGATGTCTAGAATAGACATCACCGACATCAACATCGGTTGCCAAACAGCATAGACATCGGCCAAAACCCGATGTCTATGGACTTTTTTCTTGTAGTGTTATTTGTTGTGACGACTGAGAATTTTGCGACGTAATTAAGTGAATAAAGTATGCTTTATGTGACGTGATTATAATTATGTGACTAAGTGCTGATTAATTGTCTTTTCTGCATATTAGTATATAGGAGCGTAAATAAAAACGTTCCAATTTAAAGAGTCAGCTTAGGCGTTAAGCTGTGTCGTCGGGGCGTCAGGTAGAACGGAACCCGTCCCAATAAGGAGTTAAATAATATAAAATGTGAATTATGTGTGATTGAATGAAATGAATGTGAAAATAAAGTGTATCGTCCTAAGTGACGTGTCGATCAATAATGATAATGAGAAGCATAATTGAAACGCTGAGCGTAGGCCCGTCAGGCTAAACGTGACCCGGTACGTGTAGAAAAAGGATAAAGATTAAAGAAGAATAAATTCTATGATCAGACCTGAGTCGTTATGTGATTGTATATGTGTGATTGCTTGTCTGTGTGCATGACTATGTGCTCTGTGACATTTTTATGAATTTAATGGAATTATGTGATTTAAATAAAGGGTTATTTAACCTTCGCGCATTTTTATAAAGTTATCTGAGTAAGATAAAAACATGGGAATTGTTTTGTTATCTTCATAATAATCCTGTATACTTTCTAAAAATGATGGACGTATTTATTTGATGATCGTTGTATTTTAAATTGAATTTTATATGGAAAAGTGTTATTACTAGCACAAACTTGTAAAAATCATATGGTTGGAAAGCTAAATTCGAGATCTATTATGAGTAATGGTTGGAAAGCTAATTTCGAGATCTACGTGTTAAAGATTTTTATTCAAAACAAATTCATCTTTTCGAGAGAAGTATTTGCCGATCAACTCTATTTTCTTTTAAGAATAAAAAGAGAATCAAAACATAGAATAACTTAATTACTATATTACCCTCCCTTGGTAATATAAAACCACCCCACTTCCTTATTCTTTCTTTTTTGTTCCGAGCCCTCCCTTCTTTCTCTCTTTTCTCTCGTTTCTTCCTCTCTCTCTCTCTCTCAGATTTTCTCTCTCTCGGCACACTTTCTCTCTTCACTCTCTCTCACTTGTTCTTCATTCATTTTCGGGTAGAGAACCTTGATTGTGTGAGAAATAGAGATATCTACTTGTATTCATTCATGCATGTAGCTATTTTTCAAGTTCTTGAGAAAAATCGAAGTTGGGTTTGGTGGTTTTTGAGTTCGATTTTCATGAAATAAAAGGGTTATGTTTTGAATGAGGATATGTGTTTGCTTGTGTGTTTTACTTGTGAAAATGGGTGGTTGATGGATGGAAACCCCCGAATGGGGGCACCACCGAGATGCCACCGCCATCGGTGATGAACTTCGGTGAACCGGTGGTGAGCCATGATGTTAAAAACTGAGCTCTAGAATCTTTAAATCAAATATTTGTGTTTGCATGTGGTATTTTGATAAAAAGGCCGAATGATTTTGTGGATTATAAGTTGATAAATTGATTCTTGTTGGTTGTAATGATAATTTAGTTTGATGTTAAGAGATTAGTAGGATTAAAGATGCAAAAGTTTAGAAGTTGAGTTTGCATGTGTGTTTTCTTGAGGAAGGCCGAATGGCCCTTGCCATTTTTAGAAAACCAAGTTGATTTTTGCTAAAATGAATGAGTTGTTGATTTGGTATATGATTATGGGTTGATTTGTGAATTAAGGATTAGGAAGATCATTTGCATGTGTTGTTTTTTTTGAAAAACCCGAATGGGATCTTGGTTTTAAAAGATCAAAAATGATTTTTAGTAATGATCATGACTTGTTAATGTTTATTCTTGGAAATCAGTAAAGATTGGGTGATAAAATTTCTTAATGTTTGCATGTATCAAAAAGGGCTAAGTTCTTTTGTAAATTAAGAATGCTAACTAAGATTCTATGATAATTGGACTTGTGCATTTGTTTAGATGCGAAATTTGGGAATACATGGTGAAGGTTATGGTTCGACCTTGTGTTAATAAAAAGAAGAAATTGATTTTTGTGACTTGATTTTTGGTATGATTAAGGTTTAACTAGAAAGTAATAAGATTGCTTGTTGACTTAAAAGAGGAGTTGTTAATGCATGTTTTGGTTTGATTATGTTTGTGGTTAAGGCCGAATAGGCCAAAGAAATTCAAAGTCAAAAATATGATTTTTGGTAGATGATAGAATGATTGAGTGTTTATGTGTGAAAATCTTTGAATTTTGCTTGTTGGATTATGTTTTTGGTTAGAATTATGGATATAAGAAAAGGGAATTGAGTTAATTAAGGTTAAAAGCTATAAGTAATAGCCGTGCATGTCATTGTGTGTTTGTACGAGTTATAAATATTTGATCTGGGAAAATAGTCAAGATTAGCGAGTATATGCAAAGTGATATAAGGCTATGAGTAAAGAATGTGCTATGTGCTTATGTGTATAAGCTATATTCGTATACCCGAGTCAAGGATATAATCAAGTTATCGTATTGAGTGATCGTTCTGGGAACGAGAGTTGAGAAACTGATTAAGGTTTTTATTTTATTGTAGATTCGGAGCGTGAGGGCATTCAGGCTAGGAAAGGAAAGGATATACTAGGTGGCAGTAGTTCAACCTTCTGGAAAGCAAATTCAGGCAAGTAACTCTGATTACTTGTGTAAATGATTATAAAGAGAATGTTGTTCATACCATGTAGAGTATTGAACTGTTTAACTTGTGAAACCCTGATATTGATTTGAGATACCTTGCCTTTGATCTTGATAAACTGTTATTGATAAGCTTACTGATTCAACCCTTTGATAATCTGTCCTTTCTGTTCAAGTTATTTATTAAGCCATGAATCGTATTGAATCCTATGATTATCCTTGTTAACCATGTTTAATGATACTTTATTTCCTGATCACCCTATTGATCCCTAGACAGATGTTGATCCTTTTAACTTAAATGCCTTGTTATCCTTGATTCAGAATTCTTAAGAATTGTTCCTTGTTTATCCTTGAATCACTCCCTGAACTTGTTTTTCTTAAAATCTGACTTAAGAATGAGTTACGACTCGAGAGAGTCTGAATGATTTCATATTCTTGGTAATGATAAAAATGGATTTTTGAAACCTATTTGTTTTTTTTCCAACTCAAGGTTTTCCAAATGAATTCCTGATGGATTGGATTGGGATGTAAGAGGCTAGTGGGACTAGTTCAGTCATGGTAAGAGGCTAGCGGGGCTAGTCCAACTTAAGGCTGAAATTATGCCGATTGGAACCTTAATGACCGGATGGAGGTCGGTATGGGCTGATCACCCGTATTATAATGAAATGGAAAGATAAAGTGATCCAATCAAGGGTTCTAAATGATTATTTAAAAGCGAACTGAAACTTTCTGTTTAGTAAATTGATTCTTGAAAATATAATGGTTTAATTTGTTTTAAAAAGAGTTGATTATGTTAATGTGAAGCTTAAAGCTCGAGAACCCTGATTCTTAAATCTGTTGATCATATGATTGATTCCGTATAATGAAATACTGTTGCTTTCCTCTTTTGAAAGATCTATCCTGATCCTTTAATGATTTGTGATGAATGTTGGCTTCATCCTACATTGAGCCTTGTTCCTTAAAAGCTCCGTATTGTTCCTTCAAACCCTTTCCTTAACCCAAAAGCTGGAAATCTGCCACCTAGAACAAATAAAGTAGAATGCCCTGAGTTTGGTTAAGTATATTATAATTTGATATCGTAGAACTGCTTTACAATTACTCGTTGAGTTTTATACTCATATGTTTTGTTTTAATCTAACCATAGCAGTAAAGCAAGAAGATGGCCAGGCTTAGGCGCACTGCTCGTAAGAACGTACCTGGTGGTCCCTATCATGTTGAGGTCTTCCGATTGCCAGAGCAGGTAGTGGTATTTTTGAGTGAGCTCACACCTAGAAGGTAATGTTTAAAGATACAATGGGTTATCTGTCAGTTTCCAGCCGGAATCGATATTGTTTAGTTAATAATATTTTGGGGTTATAAGTTATATTTTATGATTGGTAGTTGTAATCTTGTCTCATACTTTATCCTGTTGATCCTGTTAGTAGTTAATCGGGGTTTATGCTTATTTAATTATTAGGTTAAAGGTGTGTGAGTCCTCATTTCCTAACCCCGAGATTGAGGGTGTCACATTTGTAGCAATCAACAGTTGAATATGTATTAGGTTTCCTTATTCATATATATCTTATTAAATAGATTGATTGTGTAATTGTACAGTATATAAGCATAGATAAGGTTAACATTATATGTATCGAATATTGATATATCATTCGTGAAACCTAGCAGCTCTCGAAAATATCTGTTCATCCTTTAAGAGAGTTTTATAAACAATTTTTATTCATTATTATAAAGACTGTTCTTCATCTTTGAGATTTAATTTCAATTTGATTGTTATACACTATATTCACCCCCACTATAGTATACTGAAAGGCCTAATAATTGGTATCAGAGCTTGTTGTTGATACAAAAACAGATTAAGATCCAATAAAACAATAAAACATGGTAGAAAAGAAACTTAACAAACACAACCAGCACTAGTCACAAATCAAATCAATAACAATATGAGCATATATGAAACCATCAGAGTTCCGATTCTGAAAGTGAATTTATATCCTATTGGTAAAGTGAAGATGGCTATGTGTCTACTAGCTACATATCTTGAATATCTGATAAGGATTTATGATGGTCCTTACAAGCCTAAGAAACTGAATGTTTCTGTTGTGGGTGAGCCTGAAAAGATGGTTGATAAAGAAGAGAAGGACTACACTGCTGAAGATCTAGCATCGATCATGAAAGATGCCAAGGACAGACATCTCTTGCATAGTAGTTTGGATAGTGTTATATCTAATAGACTCATTGGATGTAAAACTACCAAGGAGATATGGGATACCTTGGAGGTTAAGTATCAATGCTCAACTGCTATGAAGAAAAATAGGAAAACTATACTCACACAAGAGTATGAGCATTTTGACTCAAAAGATGATGAGCTACTGACTGAGATCTATGAGAGTTTCTTCTTGCACTCCCCAAAAAGTGGGACTTGAAGGTCAAGTCCATAAGAGATAACTATGATCTTGAATATACACCCCTGGATGAGATCTATGGAATGCTGAAAATTCATGAACTGGAGATGGAGCAAAAGAGCAAAAGAAAGGGGTCAAGATCTAAGGGAAAGGTTTTTGAGCAATAGTCATTCAAGAGGAAATGCTATGATTGCAAAGTTTGATACCGAGTCATCAAATATATACTGATGACGAATCGAACTCTGATATCTCTGCCGACTCTTAAAGTGATCATTGTGATGATGGGAATATCTTGCAGATGGCTGCTTTAATGGTGAAAATATTTAAGAGGATGGCTTATAAGGACTTCAAGAAAGGAAAGAGGTTTTCCAGGAAAGGCTCTAGTGCTTCAAACACTGATAAGAAGAACTACATAAAATATGATGATAAAGAGCCCAAATATGGAAAAGTTGACTCCAAGATCAACTATTACAACTGTGATGGAGTTGGAAATTTTGCAGCTGACTACAGAAAGCTAAAAGCTAAACGAAGCAAGCCTTGATCACAAAGAAGAAGAACTAGGATGATGCTTCAGAATTTGATGAGGGTGTTAACTATGCTCTCATAGAAAATGCTGAAAGTGAATCTGAGGCTCTCGAGACCAATATACCGCAAACAACTCTATCTTTTAATACTGATGATATCCATGAGTTAAGATTATTTCTTAAAAGCTTGTATGTTAGTTATAGGGAACAAACTCTTGAAAGTGCTAGGATCAGAATTGAGAATACTGACTTAAAGAAAAGAACTGATTTCCTAGAAGCTGAGTTAATTTTCATGCTAGAAATTCAAAAAGAAAGAGATGATGTTGTTTATGTTAAAGATAAATTGTTAGAAAAACATGCTTATCTTGAGAATGAGTTAGTTAAAGAAAGGGAAATAATCAAACTCTGGACTAATTCAGGAAAACAAACTTAGAGAAGAATTGAAAGTGGCTATTGGGGGTCAGAATTAGGTAATCTAGATAAACCTAGTAGCGAAGATGTTAAAGAAAGTGGGTATGCGAATCTTAAACTAGTAAATACTGATAAACATGTTAAAAAGAAGAAGACTAAGTTAACACCTGTTAAGTTTGAATTAAATACTGATGGACTTAAATTAGTAAGTGAGACGAGTTCAACATCAGCATCTAAGCCAAATTTAAAATCTGATAGTTATGAACAGGGTAAGGCCAAGTCAGTATTGTTTAATGACTCTGAACAGGTTTAATCAAAAGCTAAAAGAAATTAAAATGAAGAACAAGGAAAATAGCCAAGGAAAAATAGGAATAGAAAGGTAGTGTCAATAAGGATAACAAATACAAACAAATTCCTAATGCACTTAGAAAGGCTTTTTTAAATTGTGGTAGTACTAATCATATTGCTGTTGTTTATATGAAGAGTAATGGATTAAATACTGTTCCTCCTAAATCAGAGTTTAGGAGCAGAATAGTTAGATATAGACTACAACAATCTTGTTTTCATTATGGAAGTACATAGCACTCTATTTACACATGTAAAGAGTATCACAATTTGTATTATGACTATTATAAACTGAAATCCTCCTTGAATAAAATTAAAATTATTTTTGTATTTGTATCTCCTTATATTAAGAATGTTAACATAAACTCTAATAAGAAGACTTCTGCTACAAATGTTAATTAATTTAATATGGTCAAAGGATCCAAAAAAGGTCGGGTCCTTAAAAATTCTAACTAATGGTTTATCTAATTATAGGGTAACAGGAAAATCCTCTAGTCAGTGGATGCTCAAGGCATATGAGTGGAAATAAAGCCCTACCGCTAGAGTTTAAGGAGAATGCCGATCCAAGTGTTTCTTATGGAGATGGCAACTTAGGAAAAACTTTGGGATATGGAAAGATTAAAATTGGGAATATAATAATTGATAATGTAGCTCTAGTCGCAGGACTTATATATAACCTGATGAGTGTGAGTCAAATCTATGACAGAGGTTATCATGTGAATTTTAATGATGAGCATTTTGAAATTATCAACAATTAAAGTGGCAATATTGCAATAATTGGTTACAGACATGGTAACTTATATGAAACCAGGGTTTCCACAAATAGTGATGGGTCTATAATTTGTTTATTATGTAGAGAAACTATGGAAGGCAACTGAAATTGGAATAGAAGACATTCTCAACGGAACTTCAACAATATTAATGAACCTGTGAAGAAAGATCTTGTAAGAGGATTGCCCAATTCAGTTTTATTTCTGATGGACTGTGTGACTCATGCAAGAAGACCAAGCTAAGGAAATCATCAGTTAAGAGTAAGACTAAATTCCCAATTCTTGAACCATTTCACTTATTATATATTGATTTTTCTAGTCTAGTTAATGTAATTTTTATATCCAAGAAGAGATATGCACTTGTCATTGTTGATGAGTACACCAGATACACATAGGTTTTTTTTCTGCACACAAAGGATAAGACACAATCCATTCTTCTTGTTTATATGAAGCAACTGGAAAAAGTATCAACATATATTATGAAAATAATGGAACTGAATTCAAGAACAACACTATGGAAGAATTCTGTAAACAAAAGGAAATCAAAAAAAAATTCTTCCCTTTGAACTCCACAACAAAATGGAGTTGTAGAAATGAAGAACATAACACTTATAGAAGCCGCAAGGACCATGCTTGAGGAAGCAAAATTACCAACCTATGTTTGGGCTAAGGCTGTGCAAATTGCATGCTTTAAACAGAATGTTACTATGATAAAAAATAAGGGAAATACACCATTTGAGATGGTAAAGGGAAAGAAGCAAAATTATAAGTACTTTCATACTTTTGGTTGGAAATTCTTTGTTCTCAAAACTCATCCTGAACAACTTATAAAGTTTGACCTAAAAGATGATGAATGCATTTTTGTTGGATATCCACTATCAACAAAAGTCTTCAGAGTTTATAATCTGAGAACAAGAGTGGTCATATAATCTATTCATGTATCTTTTGATGACAAGAAGATCATAGGTCTAAAAGATGTAGATGATCATGAACAACTGAGATTTGAAAATAAAGTACCATATGCTGAATAGTTAAATCCTGATATAATCTCAAACATTAATACACATTAATACTGAAAATCCTGATATCACACTAAACTCCGATGAACCACTTGTACCAGTGGTAACTCCACAAATACTGAATCACATGTTGAGGAGGATCAACATGACCAATATCAGGAGTCAAGTTCAAGTGATACAGGCGAAGACACATCATGAGACACTTTATCGGACTCTAATTTCTCAAATACTGATGAGACAAATCCTGATAATTCCGAAAACACTGATTTAGGAGGAGTTTTAGAAATAACAATGATACACACCAAGATGGTAAGAAGGACTTCATGGATCATGGGGGATGATCTTCTTTAAGAAGCCAACTTTCTTCTGCAACAAAATTGACTAAGTCACAGACTCATGACTTAATCATTGGAAATCCTGATAGTGGTGTGAAGAAAAGGAGAGCCACACAAAATGAATGTCTCTATCATTCTTTTCTATCTCAAAGTGAACCAAAAAAAGTGGATGAAGCTCTTCTAGATTCTGATTGGGTCCTAACAATGCAAGATGAACTCAATGAATTTGAAAGGAACAAAGTATGGACTCTAATGCCAAGGCCAAATAACATATAAGTGGTTAATACTAAATGGGTGTTCGGAAACAAAACTAATAGTGAGTGTATCATTACAAGATATAAAGCAAGGCTATTTACAAAGGGCACTCTCAATAAGAAGGAATTGACTATGATGAGACTTTTGCTCCGGTACAAGACTAGAGCCCATAAGAATCTTTTTGGCCTATGCTGCTCACATGAAGTTTAAAGTATTCCAAATAGATGTAAAAAGTGCATTTCTCAATGGTGAACTTGACGAAAAAGTTTATGTTGAACAACATTCAGGATTAATTAGTCTAAAATATCCAAATCATGTCTACATATTGGATTAAACACTCTATGGACTAAAGCAAACTCCAAGAGCCTAGTATAAAACACTTGCACAGTTTTTACTAGACAGTGGTAAGGACTTATTATTAGTTCAGATATATGTTGATGAAATCATTTTTGGCTCTACTAATGATAAATTATCTGAGAGGTTTGCTAAGCTGATGCAGTCTAGATATTAGATGAGTATGATGGGAGAATTGAGTTATTTTCTGGGGTTACAAGTCAAGAAGAGTAAAGAAGGGATCTTCATTAGTCAATCTAAATATATCAAAAAATTTCCGAAAAGGTTAGGAATGCAAGACAGCTCAACTACTACAACTCTCATGGCCACTACAATCAAGTTAGATTTAAATACTAGTTCATCAGTTGATATAATTAACTATAGAGCTAAGTTTGGCTCACTCATATTTTTCATTGTAAATAGGCCTGATATCATGTATACTACCTGTCTATGTGGAAAGTTCCAAGCTAATCCAAGAAAACTACATCTGATAGCTATAAAAAGAATTTCCAAATATCTCAAAGGAACCATGAATCTTGGTTTGTGGTATTCTAGTGATTCAGACTTTAAGCTAATAAGATATTCAGATGCTGATTTTACAGGATACAAAATAGACAGTGTTAGGTCCACTAGGTACATACTCGGGGATGGGTGAATATATGTTCTTCATTTTAAAACTAAAATGCAGCGGAAAATGAAAGTATAAAATGAAAAAAAAACACAAGAGATTTCACGGAATAATTTTTATATAAAGAAATTAAACCATAAAGGTTTTCTTAGACTTCAGAATATATATTCAATGTTACAAAAAGAAAGATCCAATACAAATTTGTAAGCTATCAAAATAATGGAATCTTTCTATCACTCTAAAAACCTACAGCTCTTATCAAATGATAATCAAAAAAATCAAAGAAACTATAAATGATGAGTGTATCTAAATGTGTAAGACCTTAATGGTGAATAATTAATTGGGTATGAGCTCTCCTTGTCAAATCAATGTTTTTGTGTGCTGAGAATAGTTTGCAAGAGCTTCACACTATTCACCTGTCGAGAGATACAATTCTAGCCTGCATCTTTTTAATTATATAGGCTGGTAGGTAGAGTACTAGCTTGGAGAGGAAGAAAGCATACACAGATTAATTATATCTAAGTATTTAAAATGACAGCAACTTCCATTTTTGTCCAACATGTGCTTTGTACTATTCCCTTGAGCAAGTGGTGCCTAAGAAGGATAACTACCACTTAGTTTCTTGCTCAAATATTCAAGTGGCGCCTCTTAGGTTTTGTACAAGACTTGGTGGCACCTAAAGTAGTCCAATGCCTTTGATGCATGTGGTGCCTATAGGTAAGTAGGAGAGGGTGGTGGCTCATACAGGGTACAATATAGAGTTTTAACTTAATTTCTGAGTGGACAAGCTGTAGGTGGCACCTACAATGGTACCATAGGAAGGAGTGGTTCCTAGAGGGTGCATAGGGACTCCTTTATTTAGTTTCTGGAGTTGGTGGCGCCTCTAAGGGGCCAATGAAGAAGGTAGTGACACCTATAGTGAACAAGGTGCACTTCTGACTTAGTTTTTGATCTTATTTGTTCCCCGTGCCTCATACTAGGTCAATAAAACTTCTAGTACTTAGTTTTTGAGCCATATGTTGAGGTAGTGGCTCCTACTAGGTAAAAGAGTAGCTTTAGTGACTCCTACTATAAGGTAGTGATCACTTTCACTTAGTTTTTGTAGAGCACTTTAACCCTTTAACTTTTCCATCTTCACGGCTTCTCTCCGAGCCTACATATAAAGCATATATCCTTCATATTTAGATAAAAATCCTTACTTAAAGTTCTTCTAATGATAGTACTTGGTTTCCCATTATGTATCACTGACGCCTAGTGTAATGGTCTGGTTCACAGATGAATAGTTCCGCTCTAATGTCTTCGTACTATAGTCTTTTCAAAATATTGTTCAGTATTCTACCATATATAACCAACTTCACTAAGATTCCTTGATGTCTTCATACTAATCCTAAGAACTACTTCGAATATCTTCAATCTTATTCCTCTATTGCTTGAACATATTAATGAACTACACTCGGACTTCTGTTGACGACTTCTTCACTATAATTCTAAGAACCATTTGTGTCGATACCTAATCTTCAATCTTTACTGATCTCAGTGGAACATAGATTATTTGCAAGTCCTTTGTTCTATGATGAGTTATCCAAACCAACATTGTTGAGTTATGCATACAACTTTAATCTTGCTCAACAATCTCCCCCAATTTGACTGTTACACTTAACGCTCAAATAATAACGGAGAAGTAACAGTTTGGAGGATAAATCAACTAACTCCAAAAATATATCTTCCCTAAGCTTCCGACATTTAGTTCTGGACTTGTAAATAATACTATCTTATATGTTCTGCATTTTCTATAAACCTTCGGCTTTAGCAGAGAACTGATTCTTCTCTCCCTTGTATAAAGTTGTAGATAGATACGTTTTCCAAATATTGTCTTCAATCTTCAGATCTTCCCATAGAGCATATATAAAATATTTTGGAACTCAGAACCAATAATCTCTCCCCCTAATATGAAGAACCTCTTCCTTAGTACAATAAAGGTGAAAACTCTCCTCCTTAGAATATGGAAAACTATTTTTCTGTATAATCTCTAAAATATCTCTATAACCTCTCCCCCTTAGTTGAGTAATTTTTTAAAATCTATCAGAATAGGGAATAGGACCGCACAACCAAGTGAAGAAATTATAAAGTATAGCCCTTTTCCTCACCTTGAAACTGCATGTTTTCAAGTTTAGTGATCTCACAATATATTTCACTCCACTCTCACACTCAACTGTTTTTCACTAAGTCTCACTGTGTGTCACTCACTTAGAGCTCCAACCATCTAAGGGGGTATTTGGTTGATGGTTAATGTGCCCATTTAACGGGAATCAAAACCTTAAACCCAAGTGATAGTGTTTGGATTACCAATTTAGTGGCGGGGAATGGGAACTCCATTCCCTCTTGGTGGGTAAATCAAACCCATCATACCCCTTGGGTTTCCATTTCATTCCCATTCCCATTAACCCCCATTCCCATCCCCTCAATTCCTATTCCCGATTCCCATTCCCATCGTGCATCCAAACACCTCCTAAGTGTACCTGCAAGAAAATCCTTTTTACAGAAAAGTTGCCTTTCACCTTCAAGGATGGAAACTCTCAGTCAAGAGATTCAAAAATGTTCCTTCTGAGAGCAGAAATTAGAAATATTTTAAGTGGTAGAATTCCTAATATCCCTCAATATCTGAGTCCTTATTTACAAGTTATAATTTTGACTAAAGTTAAAATCGTTGCCATATTTGAATTCTGGGAATATAATCAATGATCAGTGATATGCCATTAGGGATCAAAGATATTTTATAAAGTATGTGAAGACTTATCAGATTCGATGAACCACTAAGGTACAGAATCATAACTAATCCAAAGATCAAAGTATAAGACTTTGAGGGCCAGGATCTAAGGATTAATATCCAGTTATTGTTAGTGACCTTGATATGGTTTAACAACAATTGCTTCGTTAAAAACTTCCTAGTGTGTGAATCTCACATGTACATAGGAAATACTTAAATCAAAGGGTAGTGACCTCATTCATATGTCCTAGCTGATAGACGAATTTTAATAGATAACATTCTGTTGGTTGAATGCACCTAGTAACAGTTTATGTGCCTTTTCGGATCTATATCCTTTCGAGAGAATACAGATGGGCTTACAGATGTCTCAAGGTTAGAATACTCCACTATTTTATGAGAGATAGAACTGTAGGGTTGACCACTCCTTCTTTATGTGGTGCTTCTTGGAACTATCTCCCTCATTCTCAACACAACTCCAAAATCAAATGGTTAATTTCTCTGACCAACAAGTTTATTTCTCAAGAAAAATTATATGTATTAGAACAAAATATGGTGAATATATCAGAGCAAAGTAAATGATGCTGTTTGGGAAGTGTTTGGTTCAATGACTTGGATAAGAACCTATAGGGTTTGATAGGCTCATAGTCAGTTCCTAAAACTATCGAGGGTTGAAGATCACAAATTTCCAAAGTACAATATCATAGAATTTAGAGATCAACATCATAGTGATTCATGAGCTTATCATCTTAAGATAAAAGAAGTTTACCTTTACTTACCTCTGTAAGTATTCACGAAGGATGTCTCAGATGATTATGCCTTCTCTTCCCTTTAACATTTCTGTCTATTCAGATCTCATTAGATTAGAACATTTCATCTTGTTATAAGTCTGATACATAGAGAGGGTAATAACTATTCTAAACTAGCATGATGGAAATAAGGCAATCTGAGTTAAAATCACATGATCAAATATATATGACAAGTGCACAAATATTGATTAGTCACATCAAGACTGAACCAATTATGTAACACTCCTGAAATAAAAATATTACAACTATTACTCGAGGGTAGGGGTTCGCTCGCGAAACTCAGTTACTTTAAACAGTCATTTGTCCTAAACCGTAAATCTGATTAAAGCGATCCATATATAAAAAAGAAGCATAAAACATAGCCTATATAAATATGGAAGTGGTGAGTGTATGTTAGTGGTGAGTTCATAGAAGTAGGTTCTTAAGTCGAAAAGTTATGCACAAAAACAGTTTCAAGAAAATCAGGGAATACGACGGCTATACGTTAACGATTCCCAACCAAGGGGAATAGATTATAGAAAATTAAGAGATTTTACAGAAAAATAGTTTTTCTTATACTTTGGAGGAGAGTTTTCACCTTTATTGTACTAGGGGAAGATTCTTCATCTTAGGGGAGAGATAGCTGCTTCTGAGTTCCAATTTTTTTTCTATATGCTCTATGAGAAGATCTGAAGATTGAAGATAGAATTTGGAAAGACGTGTCTATCTGCAATATTATTTAAAGGAGAGAAGAACCAGTTCTCTGCTGAAGCTGAATATTTAGAGAAGATAGAGAAGGTATAAGATAGAATTATTTACAAGTCCAGAGCTGAATCTTGAAAGTTTAGTGAAGATCTATTTTTCAAGTTAGTTGAGTTATCCTCCAAATTGTTGCTTCTCCATTATTACTGAGTCAAATGTAACTTTTAATATGATCAAAGTACATTAACTCTCATATAGAAATATAAGGATTTCAAGTCTAAGGACCATTATATCGTTATTATTGTGAGAATTACTTATGACACAACAGACATATAGAATCTCATATTGGGTTTATCTAACATCATGTACGTTTACATCCGCTTGTGTTTTTGACTTTAGTATTACTATACCTATGATCAATGAGATGTCATCATCACTCAACAAACACACTAGTTTTAATGTACTTATGCGGCAGTTTTTTCCGGTAAGTTTAACAGTTTTCTGCTGCTATTTTTAACAGATTTTTACATTCTCAGACTACATTTTTCTATTTTTCAGTAGGTTTTATATGTATCTATGCAATAGTTTTTCAGTAGTTTTTAACGGCTTTATGATGTTGTTTTTTGAGCATATTTTTACATGTTCATGCTGTAAAATTTCTGTTTTTAGCAGATTTTACAAGTGTTTCTGTAGTTTTTAAATACGTCAACGCTGCAGTTTTTCAAGTTATATGTGCATATTTTTTTTCTCTTTTTCTACGGGTAAAATTCCAAAATTCGAAGGAATATTTGAAGGAACAAAAACCCTCACCATTTTTATTAATGCACATCACAAGACCTAAACTTTAATGAGAAAATTTATAAAAAAAGAGATATGGTAAGGCCTAGCGTCACAAGATTTGTTAGTTCATTTCTTTCAATAAAGAGCATCAGATTTGTCATTTCATTTCTTTCAATACAGAGAGGCTTGATAGCCATACAAGTTAGAACAAATATGATCATGGATAACTTAATAGGACAATGACCATATTTTTCTTTTATTTTTTGTTAAATCTCACCTAAGAACTAGATTGAGGTGTAAAATATATATCATATGGAGAATAAAAGCAAGTTATACTATTAGTACCATTTGCACTTCTATTAATAATATATACAAAGTGAACTAGCCTAAGTTATAATATTGGTATCATTTGCACTTCTATTAATAATATATGATGTTAATGTTTAAGAGGAATTAAAGTTATATCATCATCTTATAGAACTTACAAAAAATATTATGAAATCATCATAGTACATTCACTTCTATTTAAGACAATACAACAACTCAACCCATGTATTATGTTAGCCCAACATATTCAAATTATTTGTGTCCTATGTACATATGGCTTATGAGTACTTAACGTAATAGAAGAGATATCTCTGTGTACAGTTTCATAATTATATGATGAAGTGTTTCTAAATTTTCCATGAAGGAGTCATGTTTTATGTAATTATGTTATCATTTATAGACATGAACCTAAGAAATATTTTTCTTTTATTTTTTGTTCAATCTAACCTAAGAACTAGATTGAGGTGTAAAATATATATCATATGGAGAATAAAAGCAAGTTATACTATTAGTACCATTTGCACTTATATTAATAATATATACAAAGTGAACTAGCATAAGTTATAATATTGGTATCATTTGCACTTCTACTAATAACATATGATGTTCAAGTGTACAAAGTGACCTTGCCTCTAATATATGTTAACTAGGGTGGGTTGCTTGATCAAGGAAAATTTTTTAATCAGGTATTAAGATAATTCTAAAGTCTGTACGCTAGCTTGAAGGGGCTAATCAGATCTCTAAAAAAGTTTATTTGCAGTGAAGTGACATTTAGCCATCTTATTTCTAAAATTGAACGGGGGTGGTTGAGCTTAATTTAAACAAGCTGGAGAGAAATCAAAATAATCTCATCACACTCAAAGATGTAATCTTAAAGAGACATGCAAAGATGTAAACTAAATAGAGTAATCATTTCATTACGTTGGAAATTAGGTCTTAATAGGTATGTCTTAATAGGTATGTGGTCACATTCAGTAAAGAATCGGTCAAGACCTTTGGAACCCGAATTGAGATATGCTCAATTTTTATATAGATGGCCAAATACCTCCTATGAGAACACTCTTATTTTTAAGACTCATTTAATAGATAATTTCTTTGGAGAACTGAAGTGACAATGAAAATTCTAAGAGGCTGAAACAATGAAAACCTCTTTTACTGAGATTTCGGCTACAAAGATCGTAAACTTATAAAAAAATTAAGAGAACATTCTTTTTGTGAATATTCATAATGGCACAATTCTATCGGGTTCTCCTAGGAATAATGGAATAGGACATCCAAGGAATATTGTGTGTTAGATAATGAGTACCAGAAATTGGGCTTGAGGTTACGTTGCTAGATACTTGTTTAAAAGTAATGGATTTGAACCCATTTGGTAGCCACAAACTATTACCAGGTGAGATATGGAGCAAATTTCTTTCTTTCACAAGGGAAAAATAACTATTGTAACTGACATCACTTCTCACCGAGGTCGATGATTATGAAAACTTTTGCCAATAGTGTTATGTTAGCTGATGGAAAACAAAGAGTACCTTGAGAAATGTCAAATGTGATGTAATTTAGAGCTTCATTTTTTAAAAGCTACATCCTTTAGTTAAGAAAGTAATTTTCTTTTTGGTACACCTAAATTTGGATGTCATAATCATAATAAAAGTGATAAATTATTACAATAGTTAGAATATGAACTATTTATTATTTTTACATAATTTTTATGTATTATAACTCTAAGCTTAATATGAGAGATAAAATTGAAAATTTAAGAATGTAGAATTGGTGCATTACACCAGTTATAAGCAAGTATCAATAAATATGTTTAATTTAGAAATTTGACAACTATTTGGTTACACGGTCAAGAAATAAAAAAGGATAATGGACAATTTACATTTCTTGCAACATATTTAATACCATTGATTCCATGGAGAGACATATTTTGACTCACACAAACCTGATGCATAACATATATAATTGTGTTTGGTATACAAATGCCTACCAATAATGTGTAGAATATTGGTTACAAATGATTCACCAATGTGTGCGTGTAAAGAGGGTTACAGATATGGGTTAGGGATATTAAATATCTAAAGATCATTACAGTAGTCTTCATGCCATTATATGCATTAACTAGACACAAAAGACAAAACATATTTAGTAATCTGTAAGAGACAAAATAGTAGAGTAATATATATGAATTATTTTACCCAATCATTAATAGGTTCATTATTTATAGAATTATCTTTGGAGGAAGAAATGGTTACTGGTCAGTGTGAGAGTCTTGATTGTTGGATTAATCTAAACTTTGTTAATAATTTATGGTGTTTGAGATGTGGAGTCCAGTGATGTAGTGTGAGGCGTCGATAATATTTTGATAGTTTATGGACGTAGTTTGAATAATTCAGGCTTGAAAAGTAGTAGTGGAACATTTTCAGGACTCTCTGTTGCTTTCTATTTCCTAGTTTATAGGCCTAGTTGGTTTCCTAGTTTTCTTGTACTTAAGTTGTTTCCTGTATGCAAAGTAATAGATCACTACTTTACATTCTTGTTTTCTCTCGTTTTTACATCATACACATATACTATATATAATATTGCAGAGTGATTAGAGGTGTACGCTTGGGTGTGTTTCATCAATCTGGTATCAGAGCACACATACATACATAGTATATGCCAAAGTGGATGCCCAAGAAGGATACAATGGAAGCGAGTAAGACAGAGATGAGCAAGACAAAGGAGGTATTGGGTCTCAGTTATCCGATGCTGACGCGAGGTAACTATACGGCATGGGCAATTAAAATGAGAGTTTTCATGCAGGCCCATGGAGTATGGGAGGCTATTGAGCCTAAGGATCCAAAGGCTTCGGTGGAGGAGAGAAAGGACAAGATTGCTCTTGCTGCTGTGTACCAGGGAATACCTGAAGACTTACTCTTGTCTATTACAGAAAAGACCACGGCGAGAGAGGCATGGGAAGCCATAAAAACTATGTGTCTGGGCGCCGACCGCGTGAAGAAGGCAAAGGTTCAAACCTTAAAAGCTGAATTTGAATCCCTAAAGATGAAAGATGCAGAACAACTTGATGAGTTTTGTATCAAACTGAACGGATTGGTAGCCAATATACGGGCACTAGGGGAGACTATTGACGAAGGATATGTGGTAAAGAAACTTCTCAGGGCAGTGCCAACGAAATTTCTGCAAATAGCCTCCACAATCGAGCAATTTGGGGACCTGGATACGATGTCAGTCGAAGAAGCGGTTGGGTCATTGAAGGCCCATGAAGAATGCTTAAAGGGTCAAGGTGAACCTAGTGGAGGACAACAACTATTACTTACTGAGGAAGGATGGTTGAAAAAGGAAAAGGAAGAAGGACAACTGTTGTTTACCAGAGAAGAATGGCTCAGAAGATCGAGCTTGAAAAACAAAGGAAATGGCAGCGATTTTAAGACCAAAGAAGCAAATCGAGGTACAAGGGATAAGAGTAGAATCCGGTGCTTCAACTGCTTGGCATATGGCCATTATGCGGCTGAGTGTCATAAACCAAAAAGGGAAAAAGAACAACGTCTGGAGGCTAATTTGGCACAAGCTCTAGATGACGAACCAGCGTTGTTGATGGTGGAATGTCGAGGTGACAAGGTGATGCTAAATAAGAGCAGGGTTAAGCCAAAGTTGAGGACAGAAGTCGAGGATAAGCAAAGAGTATCTGATGTATGGTACTTGGACAACGGAGCGAGTAATCATATGACCGGGGAGAAATCAAAATTTAGAGAATTGGACGAAAAGGTGACTGGTCAGGTACGCTTTGGTGATGGATCGACAGTCGACATACGAGGTAAAGGTTCAGTATTTTTTAAATGCAAAGATGGTGAGGAGAGAATGTTTAAAGATGTTTACTTTATACCCAGTTTGTGTAACAACATACTGAGCTTAGGACAATTATCTGAAGAGGGCAATCGAGTTGTAATACACGGTGATTTTTTGTGGGTCCATGATAAGATTGAACGACCACTAATGAAGGTTAAAAGATCAGGAAATAGACTGTATAGGGTTGTAGCAAAAATTGTTAATTCAAGTTGTTTGTTGTCAAATGAGGAGGAAGAAGCATGGCTCTGGCACTCACGCCTTGGCCACGTTAATTTCCAAGCTTTGAATCTAATGACAAGGAACAAGATGGTTGCCGGTGTACCAAAGATTATACAGCCCAAGGAAGTGTGTACGGGGTGTCTAATGGCGAAGCAGAGTAGGAAAAGTTTCCCTGCACAGTCAAGTTTTCGAGCAAAAAAGGTTTTAGAACTGGTGCATGGAGACATTTGTGGTCCAATCATGCCTGAAACACTGAGGGGAAGTAAGTATTTTTTCCTCCTTATGGACGACTTCAGTAGAGCGATGTGGGTGTTTATGTTAAAGTCTAAGGATGAAGCATTTGAGGCTTTTAAAAGGTTTAGGTCTCAGGTCGAGAAGGGATCAGAAGCACAGCTGAAAGCCTTTCGCACAGATAGAGGGGGAGAGTTTTGTTCGCGACAGTTTGATGAGTATTGTGAGCAGACAGGTATATATCGTCAATACACAACTCCATATACACCGCAACAGAACGGTGTTGTGGAGAGATGAAATCGTACGATTGTGGCTATGACTAGGAGTTTCCTTAAGATAATGAATCTACCATCGTACTTATGGGCAGAATCGGTGAGACACTCTGTGTATGTGCTAAACCGGTTTCCCACGCGTACTTTGACAGGAAAAATGCCTTATGAGGCATGGACAGGAACAAAGCCAAAATTGGAATATGTTAAGGTTTTCGGGTGTGTGTCACATATGAAGATTCTAAGTGTCAAGACTACTAAATTGGATGATCATAGTAGGATGGTGATAAATCTCGGGAAGGAGCCAGGAACGAAAGGGTATAGGCTGTATGACCCTATGACTAAGAGGATATATGTAAGTCGTGACGTTGTTTTTGAAGAAAAGAAGGCATGGGATTGGGTTGAACACAACGTACAGAGGGATGAGCAAGGCACCCAGTTCACTGTGATTGGTTTTGAACAGGACTATGCAGCTGGTGCAAGTGATAACGTCAGTAGTCAAGAGTTATCACAGGGTAGCACTGGCACTGAAGGAGATCCAGAAACTGGAAGCAGAACAGAGTTTACCAGTCCAGTTCAGAGCTCACAGATGGAGACGCACTCACCTGAATCAATACAAAGTTCAACCGGTTGGGGTACTATTGGCTCTAGCGAGGAAAGTGAACCACGAAAGTTTAGACGGTTAAGTGAAGTGTATGAAGGTGCTGAAGAAGTAGAGACCCCTGATGAGTTGATGCTTATGGGGGTGGACGAACCAATAAATTACGCTCAGGCATCACAGAAGCAAGAGTGGAAAACGACGATGAAGTAAGAAATAAACGCAATTGAGAAAATGAGACATGACATTTGACAGAGTTACCACCGGGCAAGAATGAAATAGGTCTGAAATGGGTATTTAAGTTAAAGAAAGACACCAAAGGAGAGATTGTCAAGTACAAGGCTCGAATTGTAGCTAAAGGGTATGTCCAACAACAAGGAGTAGATTTTGAAGAATTATTTGCTCCTGTGACACGTTTGGAGACAATCAGATTGCTTTTGGCATTATCGGCAATAAATGGCTGGAGTGTGCACCACTTGGATGTTAAATCAGCATTTTTGAATGGAGATTTGAGGGAAAAAGTGTATGTCTTTCAACCCGAGGGGTTTGAGAAACAGGGACAAGAACACATGGTATACAAGCTATCGAAAGCTCTGTATGGCCTCCGCCAGGCCCCAAGGCTTTGGTACTCGAAGTTGAGCAAATGCTTGGAAGGTATGGGTTTAATGCGTTGTCCTTTTGAACATGCGGTATATACGAAAAGAGAAGCAAGTGAAGTTCTAGTAGTAGCAGTGTACGTTGATGATCTTCTAGTAACTGGAATAAGTGAAGCGGCCATACAGAATTTCAAGATGCAGATGGCAAAACACTTTGAAATGAGCGATTTGGGTAAGCTTTCATACTATCTGGGTTTAGAAGTAAATCAGCAGACAGATTATGTGGAATTAAAGCAGGAAGCTTATGCTAAAAAGGTTCTCGAAAGGGCTGGGATGAAAGATTGTAATTCGACAAGGTATCCAATGGAGCCCAAGATTGTACTCACCAAGGACGAAGAAGGAACTGCTGTGAATGCTACTGAGTTCAAGAGCATTGTGGGGGGTCTGCGTTACCTTGTTCATACATGACCTGAAATATCATATGTCGTGGGAGTCATAAGTCGGTACATGGAAAGACCCACTTTGACTCATCTGAACGCAGCAAAGTGAATAATGAGGTACATTAAAGGTACTTTGAACTACGGTTTAATCTACTCGAAGGATAGTGCAAATAATGCGAAAACAGGTTTCTCCGACAGTGATTTGGGCGGTAATATAGAAGACAGGAAGAGCACTAGTGGGGTGGTTTTTTACTTGAATGAGAGTGTGATAACATGGGTTTCCCAAAAACAAAAGTGTGTTACATTGTCTTCATGTGCGGCGGAATTCATGGCTGCTACGGCTGCAGCGTGTCAAGGGATTTGGCTAAGAAACTTGCTGAAGGAAGTGACAGAAATCACATTGGCTCTGTGGTATTATACATTGATAATAAGTCCGCCATAGACTTGGCAAAGAACCCTGTTTTTCACGGAAGGTCAAAACATATTGATATCCATTTTCATTTTATAAGGGAGTGTGTGGAACAGGGTGAGATTGTTGTGAAGCACGTACGAACAGAGGAACAACGTGTTGATGTGCTGACTAAGGCATTGTCAATTATCAAATTTGAACGTATGAGACAGCTGCTTGGGGTGAAGAGTCTTAATAAAGAAGTTTAGATTAAGGGGGTGCATGTTGGATTAATCTAAACTTTGTTAATAATTTATGGTGTCTGAGATGTGGAGTCTAGTGATGTAGTATGAGGTGTCAGTAATATTTTGATAGTTTATGGACGTAGTTTGAATAAGTCAGGCCTAAGAAGTAGTAGTGGAACATTTTCAGGACTCTCTGTTGCTTTCTGTTTCCTAGTTTATAGGCCTAGTTGGTTTCCTAGTTTTCTTGTACTTAAGTTGTTTCCTGTATGCAAAGTAATAGATCACTACTTTACATTCTTGTTTTCTCCCATTTTTACATCATACCCATATACTATATATAATATTGCAGAGTGATTAGAGGTGTACGCCTAGGTGTGTTTCATCATTGATAGCCACACAAGCTAGAACAATTATGATCATGGATATCTGATTACTACACTTGACCATATTTTAAAATTTGTAGTTTTTGTGTCCTATGTACATATGATTTGGTAAGTACATAAGGGAATTAAAGAGATATCAATGTGTGTAGTTACATAAATATACAATGAAGTGTTTAGTACTTTTCAATGAATAAATCTTGTTTTATGTAATTCTATTATCATTTACAGACATGACCAAAGTATTATTATTATTATTTTTTAAATCTGACCTAAGAATTAGATTGAGGTGTAAGGTATTTATTTTATAAAGAATAAAAGTTAGCGAATATATGAAGTTATACTATTGGTATCATTTGCACTTCTATTAAAAATATAGACAAAGTGACCTCGCCGAATTTATAATAATGGTAGCTTTTGCATTTCTGTTGATAATATATGGTGTTCTTATATATGTTAACTGAAGTGCAATAAAATATATAAAAAATAGTGTTGTAAAAATTATCAACTCGGCCTAGGGACTCATTTTGGACCCCTCGACCAACCCAAGTTCCCAGTACTCGGGTAGAAAATTGATTATACTAAAACTCGGTCAAAACTGGGTTCGACTCCGAGTGATTGAAGTCAAGACTCTTAAGCTGGCTGAATGCTTGAAATATTAATCATTGCTTCTTCTGTAATCTATAAACTCTTTACTTTACTCGTTATTTTCTTCTTTAATCTCTTTTTTTTAGAAATTAAAATCAAATATTTAATATCTTGATTCATGATTGAAGCCCTTACCAAATCAAAGATTCAATATTTTAATTGGAATTTGAAAATATATGATTCAATATCTCCATGTAATGTATATTAACTACTTATGAATTCCTTAGTTGGTAGTGTTACATTTGTAACTTTGAATCTTGATGTTTATTACTGTATTTGTATTGGACCCTTTAAAATATGATTTAGGTTTTCTTTATATGTGTTATTTTTTGCTCTTATTCTATTTTTTTTTGTTTGTGATATACTATATATAATGGAAACACTTATAAATGTTAGTTCACTTGTCGCAGCAAATTAAGAGTATATAAAAACTATAGATGCAACAAATTCTAGTGGCAAGGTTATTGATGTTGTCACGAATTCTTGAAACAATGGTCCCTGATAAAACAAATAAAGGAAGGTGTAATTTGTATGACAGTGAATTTTACAAAGGTATTAATCTATTGAAACAACATATTGCTGGTATTAGAGAAAATATGGAATCTTGCTATGAAAATACACTTTTGGACTCAGATATACAAGACAACTTTAGATGCAATCAAAAGAAAAAAAGAGAATATAAAGAAGCATATTCAAGAATTCAGAGATGAAGTCATAGGATATGATGTAGAGATAATTGATGTGGAAGCTATTGTAAAAACCCACATTCACTCGAACCTTTGGATGAATCGGACCTTTGGATGAATATACAAGACTAATAGGGCCTAAAGATTCGACTATTGCATTGCATAAAGTGAAGAGACAACATAATATTAATGATGCAATGTTCAAGGAAAGAACCGGTGTACTTAGCTCGTTGGGTGTAAAAATCTGGTGTACCATTTAATACCACTAATAATTATGGATTTCCTAAATTTGTAGAGGGTGTTGGTAGTTTTGGCCCGCGATACATGTCACCTACTAAATATCAGTTAAGGAAGGCCTTATGAAATAATATGAACATGAAGTGTGAATTGTAAACTTTGCACTAGCTTTATATCATCTATTGAAAGTTCAAGTTAATTACACACATGAAGATATATATTTGAATATGTGGATAAGTCTATCAATAAAATTGGAGCAAAAAACACTATTCAAGTAGTTACGCACAACGATACAAATAACATGTCTACTGCCAAACTATTGAAGGCAAAAAAACCCTATCATATTTTGGATATCTTGTACAACTCATACTTTGAATCTTATTCTCCAACGAATATGTATTTATCATTATACTTTTAGACTATTACGTGTTTTATGAGTAAATTTTGCTGCAACATTTTAAATTGTTTGAGCATATGACATATATTAGTTTTTTACATTTTTTGCGTACACTATTAAACAGATTTACATATTTTTTTACATGTAACATTTTTGAGCATATGACATATAACATTTTTTACATGTTTATGGTGCAATTTTCTGTTATTTTAGCAGGGTTTAAATGTATTTATGTAACAATTTTTTGGTAGACTTTTTCTCTTGTTGTTTTCAGCATAATTTTACATGTTCATGCTCTAAATATTTATTTTTAGCAGATATTACATATATTACATGAACAAATATTTTTTTCTCTTATTCTTTGGGTAGAACTCAAAATTTCAAGGAATAATTGAAGGAACAAATGCACTCACCATTTTTATTTGTGCAGATCACAAAACGTAAGCTTTAATGAGAATATTTACCTTTACCATATTTTTTTAAAATTTTGTTATTTGCTTGCTGAACTAATTACGGATATGAAATACCATATTTACAAATGATGGCACTGAGCATAGCATTTTTAACTTCAAGCTCATCAGGATGTGAAAGAAATTGGAGCCCTTTTTGAGGGGGGAAGTAATCATTTATATAAGTTATACTTCTGCAATAATCATTATTGATTATTAATGTTGTATATTTTTTACTCTTATAATATTACACTTTATCTTTTTTGTAGGGTCATATAAAAAAGGAATAGATTGGAAGCTGAGAGATTGAATAATGTGGCATACGTATAATTTCATAAAAAACTTGCAAATAAGTAACCAAGTAAACCTCAAGGATGGATTTTGAAAGGCATGGATGATGAAGAGCTTTGATGATTTAACAATAACATTAGAAGATGATAGTGTAGTGCCAGTGGTAGTAAAAGGACATTAGATAATTGTATAAAGAAGATTTTGAGTCTAAAGGTGAAGATGATGATGATATTTTCATTGAAGAAGAGAATATTAATTTGATGAATGGTAAATTGGAAGTATGGAAGCACCTGTGGTCACTGGTCAACGTTTTCTTCTTTTTTGTAATGTATGATCACTGGTCAGTGAAGAGTGATTACATATTAGAAAAATATGACCAAATGTTAGAACTTATTTTTGATTAAACTACAGAAAATTATCAAGCAAATGATTTATTTAACTGTAATATGGCTAGTAATATAACAAAAAATGATATTTTTTTAATTAAATTTCAACTTTTAGCACATTTATAATAAAATTTAAAGGAAATATATTTAATATATAAAAAAATATTAAAAAAATCATATACGAGTTGCAACCCGAGTACTCATTCCGAATTGACCCGAGTTCCTCTTTTTACAATCTTGATAAAAAATGTTAAACAGCTTTTGTTAGTTTAACCGTAGTAAGGTATATTGTATTTATACTATAAACAATAATGATCACAAGTATCTACATACACATTAAACTTATAACAATATAATTTTGGATAAAAGATGAAGAAAATAAATTTTAACAACTTCTAACAAAAATTAGGTTTCAAATTACATTGCTATGTCTTACTGTTACTTGTTAAAGAGTAATGAATTTGAACTTATTTGCTAGACTTGTTAAAGAGTAATGAATTTGAACATATTTGCTAGAGACAAACTATTACTGAGTGAGATACATGTCAAATTTTTTTCTTTTACAAGGGAGATATACGATTGTAACTGGAATCACTTCTTACAGAGTTCAATGATTATGCAAACTTCTTCTGCCAAGAGTATTATTTTAGTCGATGGATAATGAAACGTACTTTGAGAAATGAAAATAGGTAAGAGTTGGTCATGAAAGTAGTCTATTTTATTTTGGGTCATGCTTGCTACTTGGTACATTGGAGAGTATAAATCCTTGGCTATAAATGAATACTTATATGGGAAAAAGGGGAAGAAATCACTTGCTTGGTTTGCTTGATCTTTGTGCAAATAAAATACTTGGTTGTAATTAGACCTTCGCTAAATATCTTGATTAGCTTTAATAAAGTGCTTACCTCACTTCGATTACATCACTACTATGCCACTTGTCCTCTTCTTGTGGTATGATGATGTCATCTTTCTCTAATCCTTTTGATTAGTGAAAATTGCTTGTTAATCTTTCTTGATACTTGCATAAGCTTGATCCTTGGTCACTTATTTGTTTTATGGTTCGCTTAACTCTCGTTCTCATTGATCGTTTGAGGGATCATATCCGAGATCTTATCATTTGGGTTTCCCTAAGCCCTTCTTGATAGCTTTTATTCCTTTAATGATCCTCTGCTATAATCCTTGAATTTAGTTTCTTTTAATCTTATCACCTTATACTTAATTCCTTCGGTATCTGTTGGATTTTCGGGAAAAATCAAAGTGCTCGTAATCGAATTCTGACGAACTTTACATGCACTCATTTACATTACAGAATACTAATATGATCTCAGAATTTCCATAACAGAACTCCTATATATGGTGGTCTGATAATTTTCCACAATCAGCAAAAATTAGCAAAAGTTACTATTTATCACGGTTTCAAAAATTCCAAAAATTGGAGTTATTACAAATAATCTTCTTTTCATCAAAAGAAACATGTATAGACTCAACTACAATCTTGGTTCTCAGATTGATAACGTTGTAAGCTTTTAATTCTGGGTAGCCAACAAAAATTCCTTCATCACTTTTTGTCTCAAACTTTCCCAGTTATTCATGATGTATTTTAAGAATAAAATACTTGCATCCAAATATATGAAGATGTTTCAAGCTTGGTTTCTTATCCTTTATCATTTGACATAAAGTTACTCCATGCATGTCAATCAGGGTAAGATTCTGAGTTTAACATGCAGTATTGATTGCTTCAACCCAGAAATATGTTGGCAGCTTTGCTTCTTCTAGTAGAGTTCTACCAGCTTCAATAAGAGTTCCTCTTTTTACAATCTTGATAAAAAATGTTAAAGAGCTTTTGTTAGTTTAACCGTAGTAAGGTATATTGTATTTGTACTATAAACAATAATGATCACAAGTATCTACATAGACATTAAACTTATAACAATATAATTTTGGATAAAAGATGAAGAAAAGGAATTTTATCAACTTCTAACAAAAATTAGGTTTCAAATTACATTGCTATGTCTTACTGTTACTTGTTAAAGAGTAATGGATTTGGACATATTTGCTAGAGACAAACTATTACTGATTGAGATACAAGTCAAATTTTTTTCTTTCACAAGGGAGATATACGATTGTAACTGCAATCACTTCTTACAGAGTTCGATGATTATGCAAACTTCTTCTGCCAAGAGTATTATTTTAGTCGATGGATCATGAAACGTACTTTGAGAAATGAAAATAGTTAAGAGTTGGTCACGAAAGTAGTCCATTTTATTTTGCGTCATGCTTGCTACTTGAAGAGTATAAATCATTGGTTGATGGTTAATGTGCCCGTTTAACGGGAATCGGAACCTTAAACCCAAGTGATAGTGTTTAGATTACCAATTTAGTGGTGGGGAATGAGAATTCTATTCCCTCTTGGTGGGTATATCAAACCCACCATACTCCTTGGGTTTCCATTTCATTCCCATTCCCATTAACCCCCATTCCTATCCCCTTAATTCCCATTCCCGAGTCCCATTCCCATCGTGCATCCAAACACCTCTTAAGTGTACCTGCAAGAAAATCCTTTTTACAGAAAAGTTGCCTTTTACCTTCAAGGACGGAAACTCTCAGTCAAGAGATTTAAAAATGTTCCTTCTGAGAGCAGAAATTAGAAATGTTTAAGTGGTAGAATTCCTAATATCCCTCAATATCTGAGTCCTTATTTACAAGTTATAATTTTGACTAAAGTTAAAATCGTTGCCATATTTGAATTCTGGGAATATAATCAATGATCAGTGATATGTCATTAGGGATCAAATATATTTTCTAAAGTATGTGAAGATTTATCAGATTTGATGAACCACTAAGGTACAGAATCATAACTAATCCAAAGATCAAAGTATAAGACTTTGAGGGCCAGGATCTAAGGATTAATATCCAGTTATTGTTAGTGACCTTGATATGGTTTAACAACTATTGCTTCGTCAAAAACTTCCTAGTGTGTGAATCTCACATGTACATAGGAAATATTTAGATCAAAGGGTAGTGACTCTCATTCATATGTCCTGGATGATAGACGAATTTTAATAGATGACATTCTCTTGGTTGAATGCACCTAGTAACAATTTATGTGCCTTTTTCAGATCTATATCCTTTCGAGAGAATACAGATGGGCTTACAGATGTCTCAAAGTTTAGATACTCCACTACTTTGTGAGAGATAGAACTGTAAGGTTGACCACTCCTTCCTTATGTGGTGCTTCTTGACACTATCTCCCTCATTCTCAACACAACTCCAAAATCAAATGGTTAATTTCTCTGACCACCAAGTTGATATCTCAAGAAAAATTATATGTATTAGAACAAAATATGGTGAATATATCAGAGCAAAGTAAAGGATGCTGTTTGGGAAGTGTTTGGTTCAATAACTTGGGTAAGAACCTATAGGGTTTGATAGGCTCATAGTCAGTTCCTAAAACCACCGAGGGTTGAAGATCACAAATTTCCAAAGTACAATATCAGAGAATTTAGAGATCAACATCAGAGTGATTCATGAGCTTATCATCTTAAGATAAAAGAAGTTTACCTTTACTTACCTGTATAAGTATTCATGAAGCATGTCTCAGATGATTATGCCTTCTCTTCCCTTTAACATTTACGTCTATTCAGATCTCATTAGATTAGAACATTTCATCTTGTTATAAGTCCGATACATAGAGAGTGTAATAACTATTCTAAACTAGCATGATGGAAATAAGGCAATCTGAGTTAAAATCACATGATCAAATATATATGACAAGTGCACCAATATTGATTAGTCACGTCAAGACTGAACCAATTATGTAACACTCCTGAAATAAAAATATTACAACTATTACTCGAGGGTAGGGGTTCGCTCGCGAAACTCAGTTACTTTAAACAGTCGTTTGTCCTAAACCGTAAATCCGATTAAACCGATCCATATATAAAAAAGAAGCCTAAAACATAGCGTATATAAATATGGAAGTGGTGAGTGTATGGCAGTGGTGAGTTCATAGAAGTAGGTTCTTAAGTCCAAAAGTTATGCACAAAAACAGTTTCAAGAAAATCAGGCAATACGACGGCTATACGTTAATGATTCCCAACCAAGGGGGATAGATTATAGAAGATTAAGAGATTTTACAGAAAAATAGTTTTTCTTATACTTTGGAGGAGAGTTTTCACCTTTATTGTACTAGGGGGAGGTTCTTCATCTTAGGGGAGAGATAATTGCTTATGAGTTCCAAATTTTTTTCTATATGCTCTATGAGAAGATCTGAAGATTGAAGACAGAATTTGGAAAGACGTGTCTATGTGCAACATTATTTAAGGGAGAGAAGAACCAGTTCTGTGCTAAAGCTGAATATTTAGAGAAGATGCAGAAGGTATAAGATAGAATTATTTACAAGTCCAGAGCTGAATCTTGAAAGCTTAGTGAAGTTCTATTTTTCAAGTTAGTTGAGTTATCCTCCAAATTGTTGCTTCACCATTATTACTCGGTCAAATGTAACTTTTAATATGATCAAAGTACATTAACTCTCATATAGAAATATAAGGATTTCAAGTCTAAGGAACATTATATCGTTATTATTGTGAGAATTACTTAAATTACATTATATTCAAAATTTGTAGAGCTACAAATTGTGTTGCTTTACTTTCCAATTTTTTTTTCAACTTGAAGAGAATTTTAAAGGAATATTTGAAGGAACAAAGACCTCACCATTTTTATTAATGCACATCACAAGACCTAAACATTAATGAGAAAATTTATAAAAAAAGAGATATGGTAAGGCCTAGCGTCACAAGATTTGTTAGTTCATTTCTTTCAATAAAAAGCATGAGATTTGTTAGTTCATTTCTTTCAATACAGAGAGGCTTGATACCCACACAAGTTAGAACAAATATGATCATGGATAACTTAATAGGACACTGACCATATTTGAAAATTTGTAATTTAGTGACTTTGAATTTTGTGGTCTGACTAAATTAATGTACTATCTTCCATAGCTGGAAAATCTAGATTGATAAATCTTGTTAAAAGGATAAGGGCAAATTAAAGTTTTTTTTGTTAAGAAGAGCTAATTAAAGTTATATCATCATTCTATAGCCAACTTATAAAAAATATTATGATATCATCATAGTACATTCAATTCTATTTAAGACAATACAACAATGTCAACCCATTATTATGTTAGTGCAACATATTCAAATTATTTGTGTCCTATGTACATATGACTTATGAGTATTTAAGGGAATTGAAGAGAGATCTTTGTGTACACTTTAATAATTATATGATGAAGTGTTTCAGAATTTTCCATGAAGGAGTCATGTTTTATGTAATTATGTTATCATTTATAGACATGAACCTAAGAAATATTTTTCTTTTATTTTTTCTTAAATATGACCTAAGAACTAGATTGAGGTGTAAAATATATATCATATGGAGAATAAAAGCAAGTTATACTATTAGTACCATTTGCACTTCTATTAATAATATATACAAAGTGAACTAGCATTAGTTATAATATTGGTATCATTTGCACTTCTACTAATAACATATGATGTTCAAGTGTACAAAGTGACCTTGCCTCTAATATATGTTAACTGTGGTGGGTTGCTCGATCAAGGAAAAAATTTTAATCAGGTATTAAGATAATTCAAAAGTCTGTACGCTAGCCTGAATCCGTAAAACAAATATGGTAACCTTAAAGGGGCTAATCAGATCTCTAAAAAAGTTTATTTGCAGTGAAGTGTCATTTAGCCATCTTATTTCTAAAATTGAACGGGGTGGTTGAGCTTAATTTAAACAAGCTGGAGAGAAATCAAAATAATCTGATCACACACAAAGATGTAATCTTAAAGAGACATGCAAAGATGTAAACTAAATAGAGTAATCATTTCATTACGTTGGAAATCATGACTTATTAGGTATGTCTTAATAGGTATAGGTATGTGGTCACATTCAGTAAAGAATGGGTCAAGACCTTTGGAACCCAAATTGAGATATGCTCAATTTTTATATAGATGGCCAAATACCTCCTATGAGAACACTCTTATTTTTAAGACTCATTTAATAGATAATTTCTTTGGAGAACTGAAGTGAAAATAAAAATTCTAAGAGGCTGAAACAATGAAACCCTCTTTTACAGAGATTTCGGCTACAAAGACCGTAAACTTATAAAAAAATTAAGAGAACATTTTTTTTGTGAATATTCATAATGGCACAATTCTATCGGGTTCTCCTAGGAATAATGGAATAGGACATCCAAGGAATATTGTGTGTTAGATAATGAGTACAAGAAATTGGGCTTGAGGTTGCGTTGCTATGTCTTACTCATACTTGTTAAAAAGTAATGGATTTGAACCCATTTGGTAGCCACAAACTATTACAAGGTGAGATATGGGTTTGGGATATTAAATATCTAAAGATCATTACAGTAGTATTCATGCGATTATATGCATTAACTAGACACAAAAGACAAAACATATATAGTAATCTGTAAGAGACAAAATAGTAGAGCAATATATATGAATTATTTTACCTAATCATTAATAGGTCCATTATTTGTAGAATTGTCTTTGGAGGAAGAAATGGTTACTGTGAGTGTGAGAGTCTTGATAGCCACACAAGCTAGAACAATTATGATCATGGATATCTGATTACTACACTTGACCATATTTTAAAATTTGTAGTTTAGTGACTTTTGAATTTTTTGGTCCTACTAAATCTATGTACTATCATCCATAGCTCAAAATCAAGATTGATAAATTTCTTTAAAAGGATAAGGAAAAATAAAGTTATATCATCATCCTATAGCCAGCTTGCTTACAAAAAAATATGGAATTATCACTTTTATATATTGAAGACAGTACAACAACTCAACCCAGTACAGCAGATTAAGAACATTTGTGTCCTATGTACATATGATTTGGTAAGTACATAAGAGAATTAAAGAGATATCAATGTGTGTAGTTTCATAGATATACAATGAAGTGTTTAGTACTGTTCAATGATTGAATCTTGTTTTATGTAATTCTATTATCATTTATAGACATGACCAAAGTATTATTATTATTATTATTTTTTAAATCTCATCTAAGAATTAGATTGAGGTGTAAGGCATTTATTTTATCAAGAATAAAAGCTAGCGAATATATGAAGTTATACAATTGGTATCATTTGCACTTCTATTAAAAATATAGACAAAGTGACCTCGCCGAATTTATAATAATGGTAACTTTTGCATTTCTATTGATAATATATGGTGTTCTTATATATGTTAACTGAAGTGTAATAAAATATATAAAAAACATTATTGTAAAAATTATCAACTGGGCCTAGGGACTCATTTTGGACCCCTCGACCAACCCAAGTTCCGAGTACTCGGGTAGAAAATTGATTATACTAAAACTCGATCAAAACTCGGTTCGACTCCGAGTAATTGAAGTCAAGACTCTTAAGCTGGCTGAATGCATGAAATATCTGTAATCTATAAACTCTTTACTTTACTCGTTATTTTCTTCTTTAATCTCTTTTTTTAGAAATTAAAAATCAAATATTTAATATCTTGATTCATGATTGAAGCCCTCACCAAATCAAAGATTCAATATTTTAATTGGAATTTGAAAATATATAATTCAATATCTCCTCGTAATGTATATTAACTACTTATGAATTTCTTAGTTGGTACTAGTGTTGCATTTGTAACTTTGAATCTTGATGTTTATGACTGTATTTGTATTGGACCCTTTAAAATATGATTAAGGTTTTTTTTATATGTGTTATTTGTTGCTCTTATTCTATTTTTTTTTGTTTGTGATATACTATATATAATGGAAACACTTACAAATGTTAGTTCACCTGTTGCAACAAATTAAGAGTATATAAAAATTATAGATGCAACAAATTCTAGTGGCAAGGTTATTGATGTTGTCGCGAAATCTGGAACAATGGTCCCTGATAAAAAAAATAAATGAAGGTGTAATTTGTGTGGCAGTGAATTTTACAAAGGTATTAATCTATTGAAACAACATATTACTGGTATTAGAGAAAATATGGAATCTTGCAATGAAAATACACTTTTGGACTCATATATACAAGACAGCTTTACATGTGACCAAAAGAAAAAAAGAGAATATAAAGAAGCATATTCAAGAATTCAGAGATGAAGTCATAGGATATGATGTAGAGATAATTGATGTGGAAGCTATTGCAAAAACCCACATTCACTCGAACCTTTGGATGAATCGGACCTTTGGATGAATATACAAGACTAATAGGGCTTAAAGATTCTACTATTGCATTGCATAAAGTGAAGAGACAACATAATATTAATGATGCAATATTGGAGGAAAGAAGCGGTGTACTTAGCTCGTTGGGTCTAAAAATTTGGTGTACCATTTAATACCACTAATAATTATGGATTTCCTAAATTTGCAGAGGGTGTTGGTAGATTTGGCCCGCGATACATGTCACCTAGTAAATATCAGTTAAAGAAGGCCTTATGAAATAATATGAACATGAAGTGTGAATTGTAAACTTCTCACTAGCTTTATATCATCTATTAAAAGTTCAAGTTAATTACACACATGAAGATATATATTTGAATATGTGGATAAGTCTATCAATGAAATTGGAGCAAAAAACACTATTCAAGTAGTTAAGCACAACCATACAAATAACATGTCTACTGCCAAACTATTGAAGGCAAAAAAAACCTATCATATTTTGGATATCTTGTACAACTCATACTTTGAATCTTATTCTCCAATGAATATGTATTTATCACTATACTTTTAGACTATTACACGTTTTATGAGCAAATTTTGCTGCAACATTTTAAATTGTTTCAGCATATGACATATATTAGTTTTTTACATTTTTTGCATGCACTATTAAGCAGATTTAATGGTGTTTCTGCTACAATTTTTCAACAGTTTTGTACATGTTTTTGCTGCAGTTTTTTAGATTTTTCAGCAGATTTTAAATGTATTTATACGACAGTTTTTTAGAGATTTTAACTGTTTTCAGCTACTATTTTTAGCAGATTTTTAAATGTTTATGGTGCAATTTTCTGTTATTTTAGCAGGGTTTAAATGTATTTATTCAATAATTTTTCGGTAGATTTTTTCTCTTGTTGTTTTCAGCATATTTTTACATGTTCATGCTCTAAATATTTATTTTTAGTAGATATTACAGATATTACATGAACAAATATTTTTTTCTCTTATTCTTTGGGTAGAACTCAAAATTTCAAGGAATAATTGAACGAACAAATGCACTCACCATTTTTATTTATGCAGATCACAAGACATAAGCTTTAATGAGAATATTTGCCTTTACTTTATTTTTTTGAAATTATGTTATTTGCTTGCTGGACTAATTACTGATATGAAATACCATATTTACAAATGATGGCACCCAGCATAGAGCATAGCATTTTTAACTTCAAGCTCATCAGGATGTGAAAGAAATTGGAGCCCTTTTTGAGGGGGTAAGTAATCATTTATATAAATTTATATAAGTTATACTTGTGCAATAATCATTATTGATTATTAATGTTGTATATTTTTTACTCTTATAATATTACACTAGATCTTTTTTGTAGGGCCATATAAAAAAGGAATAGATTGGAATTGAATAATGTGGCCTACGTACAATTTCATAAAGGACATTAGATAATTGTATAAAGAAGATTTTGAGTCTAAAGGTGAAGATGATGATGATATTTTCATTGAAGAAGAGAATATTAATTTGATTAATGGTAAATTGGAAGTATGGAAGCACCGGTGGTCACTGGTCAACATTTTCTTCTTTTTTGTAATATATGATCACTGGTCAGTGAACAGTGATTACATATTAGAAAAATATTACCAAATGTTAGGACTTATTTTTGATTAAACTATAGAAAATTATCAAGCAAATGATTAATTTAACTCTAATATGGATAGTAATATAACAAAAAATGATATTTTTTAATTAAATTTCAACTTTTAGCACATTTATAATAAAATTTAAAGGAAATATATTTAATATATAAAAAAATATTAAAAAAATCATATACGAGTTGCAACCCGAGTACTCATTCCGAATTGACCGGAGTTCCTCTTTTTACAATCTTGATAAAAAATGTTAAAGAGCTTTTGTTAGTTTAACAGTAGTAAGGTATATTGTATTTGTACTATAAACAATAATGATCACAAGTATCTACATAGACATTAAACTTATAACAATATAATTTTGGATAAAAGATGAAGAAAAGGAATTTTATCAACTTCTAACAAAAATTAGGTTTCAAATTACATTGCTATGTCTTACTGTTACTTGTTAAAGAGTAATGAATTTGAACATATTTGCTAGAGACAAACTATTACTGAGTGAGATACATGTCAAATTTTTTTCATTCACAAGGGAGATATACGATTGTAACTGCAATCACTTCTTACAGAGTTCGATGATTATGCAAACTTCTTCTGCCAAAAGTATTATTTTAGTTGATGGATAATGAAACGTACTTTGAGAAATGAAAATAGTTAAGAGTTGGTCATGAAAGTAGTCCATTTTATTTTGGGTCATGCTTGCTACTTGGTACATTGGAGAGTATAAATCATTGGCTATAAAAATCAAAATAGCAAGAAGTTTCTGATGAGAAGGCACCAAAGTATAGAAAATTTTGTTAATAATTTTGAACTCATATTATGTGTACACGTGATAGGTTACTACTCATATATATGTTTCAATCAGTGGAAAATGAATACTTAATGGGAGATGTTGATGATTGTGGCGTATAACCACTGGTGAACATAAACCATGAAGAAAGAATGCTTTGATATAGACAAAAGAAAGAATTTAAAAGTTTCACTCAGAAAACTAAAGGGCTTGACTATAATCTCAAGACCTTTATAGAAAGAGTGTGCATCTCAAGACCTTTACTTAACATCATATGGCTTTCACAAGGGGAAACTCAAGGCCTTTATCCAGATCTCAAGGACTTGAAATCTGAACCGAAACGTAATTTTGACGGCTTCTAGTTGGGCTTGTAACACTTTCATACACCTTCTAAATTACTTATAATAGCCCATTTAGATATATACATAACTATAAGGGTTTTATCATATTTTGTGTATACAAGAGATAGCGAAGCTTGATGAGAGATTTTAGTAAGGATTGAACGGATGCTATCCAAATCTCAGGAGATTCTTCAAGTTGTATTTTCTTTACTCTAAATATTTGCAACTTCAAACGCCCTCTCTGACATAACCCCAACTTTAGATCGCGGATTTGTACCCATATTTCTATAGTATTCAATGCTAAAGTCGCGATATTCTTATCTTGTTGGAGTCTCTCACTAATTTAATGGATGTTGTCAAACGTCGATGGAGATTATCGATATTAATGCAACTTTAAGCTTGATGTTAATGGAAATCATTCGATAGGTCTCTGAATGTTTAATTGACAAGAGAATTGAAATAAATATCAATGTACCAGCTAACGTCCACTTCCTTATGAACCATAACATTTTTGGGCAGCCAGACTACCATCACGTTCGTTACAACTTCAAAATCCGTGAGCCTTTGAAAAATAAGCCTGCCAACCAAACACGATCGCGCATTTACTTCGTCATGTAGTTCCATCTATTCATCAAATATCACACCCTTCTCCCCTCTTCCCTGGATGTGGAACTCATTCCACCCCCCATTCAATTCATTGATGCTTGGATTGTCATATGACATGATTAGGAAATGACGGACTAGATTCGTGAAGTGGAACCTCTCAAATAACCAAAAATTGTCCATAGACAAGACATCATGAGTTTGAATTTGTAGTGATATATAATATGATCTTATTTCAACAAATTTGAGACTTTTCTGATTTAATGGGTGTAGGGTTTTAAAATTTTAAAATATGAAACCAAAAAGTGATTTGACCTCAATAAGGAATCTCATTTTTGTCTAAAAATAATTTTATTTTTTGCAAAATGTCAAATGTGACCATGTACATGTAATTTAGTGTTTCATTTTTTTAAATTGCCAATTCAATATAAAATCATTAATGATTTAAATTATAAACATTAATATCTTGAGTATTTTAATTTAAAATATATCCAATCCATATGTAGATATTTTTGTATTATTAAAAACAAAATGTACAAACTACATCTTCTAATTATGAAAATAATCTTCTCTTTGGTAAGGCTAAATATTTAAATTATATCATCACAATAAAAGTGATAAATTATTGCAATAGTTACAATACGAAGTATTTATTATTTTTACATAATTTTTATCTATTATAACGGTAAGCTTAAGGGAATTAAAGAGATATCTTTGTGTGTAGTTTCATAAATATAGGTGTTCAGTAATGTTCAATGAAGGAATCTTATTTTATGTAATTCTGTTATAGTTTATAGACATGACCAAAGTATTATTATTATTATTTTTAAATCTGACCTTACAATTAGATTGAGGTGTAACGTATTTATTTTATCAACAATAAAAGCTAGCGAATATACGAAGTTATACTATTGGTATCATTTGCACTTCTATTAAAAATATAGACAAAGTGACCTCGCCGAATTTATAATAATGGTAGCATTTGGATTTCTATTGATAATATATGGTGTTCTTATATATGTTAACTGAAGTGCAATAAAATATATAAAAAACAGTGATGTAAAAATTATCAACTCGGCCTAGTGACTCGGGTAGAAAATTGATTATACTAAAACTCAGTCAAAACTCAGTTCGACTCCGAGTAATTTAAGTCAAGACTGTTACTCTTGCTGAACGCTTGAAATGTTAATCAGTGCTTCTTCTGTAATCTATACACTCTTTACTTTACTAGCTATTTTCTTCTTTAATCTCTTTTTTTTTAAAATTAAAAATCAAATATTTAATATCTTGATTCATGATTGAAGCCCTCACCAAATCAAAGATTCAATATTTTAATTGGAATTTGAAAATATATAATTTAATATCTCCTCGTAATGTATATTAACTACTTTTGAATTCCTTAGTTGGTACTAGTGTTGCATTTGTAACTTTGATCTTGATGTTTATGACTGTATTTGTATTGGACCCTTTAAAATATGATTTAGGTTTTTGTTATATGTGTTATTTATTCCTCTTATTCTATTTTTTTTTGTTTGTGATATACTATATATAATGGAAATACTTACAAATGTTAGTTCACCCGTAGCAACAAATTCAGTGTCTATAAAAACTATAGATGCAACTAATTCTAGTGGCAATGTTATTGATGTTGTCGGGGTATCTGGAACAATGGTCCCTGATAAAACAAATAAAGGAAGGTGTAATTTGTGTGGCAGTGAATTTTACAAAGGTATTAATCTATTGAAACAACATATTGCAGGTATTAGAGAAAATATGGAATCTTGCAATGAAAATATACTTTTGGACTGATATATAGAAGACAACTTTAGATGTGACCAAAAGAAAAAAAGAGAATATAAAGAAGAATATTCAAGAATTCAGAGATGAAGTCATAGGATATGATGTAGAGATAATTGATGTGGAAGCTATTGCAAAAAACCATATATACTCGGACCTTTGGATGAATCGGAACTTTGGATGAATATACAAGACTAATAGGGTCTAAAGATTCGACTATTGCATTGCATAAAGTGAAGATACAACATAATATTAATGATGCAATGTTCAAGGAAAGAACCGGTGTACTTAGCTCGTTGGGTGTAGAAATCTGGTGTACCATTTAATACCACTAATAATTATGGATTTCCTAAATTTGCAGAGGGTGTTTGTAGATTTGGCCCGCAATACATGTCTCCTAGTAAATATCAGTTAAGGAAGGCCTTATGAAATAATATGAACATGAAGTGTGAATTGTAAACTTCGCACTAGCTTTATATCATCTATTGAAAGTTCAAGTTAATTACACACATGAAGATATATATTTGAATATGTGGATAAGTCTATCAATGAAATTGGAGCAAAAACCACTATTCAAGTAGTTACGCACAACGATACAAATAACATGTCTACTCCCAAACTAATAAAGGCAAAAAAAACCTATCATATTTTGGATATCTTATACAACTTATACTTTGAATCTTGTTCTCGAACGAGTATGTATTTATCACTATACTTTTAGACTATTACATGTTTTATGAGCAAATTTTGCTGCAACATTTTAAATTGTTTCAGCTTATGACATATATTAGTTTTTTACATTTTTTGCGTACACTATTAAGTAGTTTCTGGTATAATTTTTAAACAGTTTTGTACATGTTTTTGCTGCAGTTTTTTAGATTTTTCAGCAGATTTTAAATGTATTTATACAACAGTTTTTTAGCATATTTTAACTGTTTTTTGCTACTATTTTTAGCAGATTTTTACAAGTTTATGCTGCAATTTTTTGTTATTTTAGCAGGGTTTAAATGTATTTATGCAGCAATTTTTTGATAGATTTTAACAGCTTTCTCTTGCTGTTTTCAGCATATTTTTACATGTAGATGCTCTAAATATTTATTTTTAGCAGATATTATAGATATTGCATGAACATATATTTTTTTCTCTTATTCTTCGGGTAGAACTCAAAATTTCAAGGAATAATTGAAGGAACAAATGCACTCACCATTTTTATTTATGCACATCACAAGACGTAACCTTTAATGAGAAAATGTACCTTTACCGTATTTTTTTAAAATTTTGTTAGTTGCTTGCTGGACTAATTACGGATATGAAATACCATATTTACAAATTATGGCACTGAGCATAGCATTTTTAACTTCAAGCTCATCAGGATGTCACTACAAGAAAAAAGTCCATACACATCGCTTTTTGGCTCATGTCTATGCTGTTTCCCAACCGATATTGATGTCGGTGATGTCAATTCTAGACATCGGTGAATACCCGATGTCTATACTCGATTAGACATCGATTTTAGTTAAAAAATAGATGTCTATGTGTTGATTATTTACATAAAATGCTATAAATAAATTATTTAATAACTAAATTACACCTAATTAAACATGTTAAACATATCATGAGCTATGTTTTTTATCACAAAACATCGATTTTAGTGAAAAACACTCATGTCTATGTGATGATTTTTTACCAAAAATGCTATAACAAAATTATTTAATAACTAAATTTCACCTATTAAAATATATTAAACATATATTGAGCTATGTTTTTTATCACAAAACATCGATAATTTTGACAGAGGTGATGTAAAATGACATATTAAACATCTGTTTCTTTAATGAAAGGTGATGTATAATTTAGCCTATAGACATCAGTGTTTTCTAGAATGAAGTGATGTCTATGTATCATTTAGACTTGAACATCAGTTAACATCAATTATTTGTCTGAAACTGATGTACATTGTGTTTTTTGACATCAATTTTGTTTGGTTAAAAGTGATGTTTATAATGTTACTTGAGATCAGGTTTTTCTTAAACCAAATGATTTCTATGTTTCATTTAGACTTGAACATTTCTTTGACATCAGTTTTTTACCTTAAAGTGATGTACATTATCTTTTTTGACATCAGCTTTTCTTAATTGAAAGTGATGTGTAAGAAATTTATAGACCAAATTGTGTAAAGTTTTACATCACTAATTGTGTAATTGTTGTCTGAGAACGTCAACCAAAATAGTAAAACATATGATCTGAAATCTAAACTATTACATTCTCTAGAAACCAACTGAAGACATTCAGTCTAATGAAAATTATAAGATAGTTTTCTCACTATCCTGTTTTAAACACTCTTTAAAATATGAGACACAAATCTTCTCTACACAAGACAGCAAGGGCCCATATAAGTTCCCATTATTTAGATATCTCAACAACTGTAGATGACAAGATGAGCAAGCCGCTTTATCCCAAGCAAGCAAGTACGATCCCCCACTTACTGGACATATGCCATGTGCACGATCAAATCAACCACACAGGTGCTGCATTAACCACCCAAAAAGACATATGTAAAAGAATTTAACAGTCAACTTTGCACATAAGAGAAACAACTGAACTGCAAATCACAATTAGATGAGAATGGTTGTTTTCATGTATCCCTAGTCATTGTCATACCACGAAACAAGCTTGACAAAGTTATCATTTAGAGCAATTCCTGCTTTGGCATGAAAGATGCTTGACCTGAAAAATTTAAGTTCGACCACAAGTAAAGATGGATGCTGCATATTATATTCATTTCATAATCAATCAAACATCTTGCTGAGAGCCTGCTTAAATACGAACTAGCTTAATGTATTATGAAGTTACATGGTTCCAAAGGTAACTTGTAGTAAGGTAGTTCAAAGAGCAATTGAGTAAACAACTTCCCTGGTTTCACAATACAGCCCATGCTTAAAAGGTTTGGTCTCACAAATCAAACATGTAGTGCTGAGCCACAAAAATGAAATAAATGAAAGAAAAGACAACCCGCAAGCTCACTTGCTATCACCCACAAAGTCTCATTTTCCGTGCTGATTGAATTAAGTATATATACTGGTGAATCATACCACATGTCCCATAGTTCTTAGAGAGAAATTCAGCCGCTGTGGATTTGTGCCTAATACAAAGCTCCTGAAATAATCATCAGACATTAATAACATGTAAATAAAATACCAGCGCAATAATGCTGGCCAAAACGAAGAGTATCAATACCGCATTTGTCCAATTGAACCAAAAACTTAACATTTATATACTCTTCAACCAGAGACTGGATGACAGAACTTGCATGATGGTAAGTCTGTAGATAAGCATATCAATGCCAATAACATAGAGCATCAGTACCGTGTATGTGGAGTGATTGGTCAAAGCAATAAAATAATCATTTCTAGCTGCATTGACCAAGGATATTTTGAGTATATCTCGAAGGTGTGATAATTCGGTTGAAGTAAGTAAAATAAAATTCAAACCCTGTAATATAAATTAAAAATGCCAAACTGTGTCACTAAGACATTAACCCCGAAACCTTCTAATATACACCATTACATTTGTTTATATTTGGGTAGAGGGGAGGTAAATTCACACGGAATATTATCAAAGTAATGTGGTGTTTGGTTTGCCTGATTGTTACCATAACTTTATTTAGTTTAAAACCATATACACCATAGCTAATGAAATTGGAGCACTGGACAAAAAAGTTATAACATATTAATGTATATATTACACCGAATAGCTATGACAATTTATAGATTTTTCATTTCGCAACTTGAAATCTAGGTCAGATTCACCCTCGAGTATTGTGGACAGTTCACGGTAAACTCTTTCAGAACCCAGAAGTACACAAAGTCAGCGTATTATTAAAGCACCGCGTCTAGAAATAAAATAAAAAAATCACTGATCCAAAAATAGTGGAACTTACACAAAGGATATCAGCTACTTGCGTACTAACTAGGATAAACTATTCCCCAGTACAAAACACTTTTCCCACAGAAAATACTCATGTCAATACATAAAAACATACCTAAAAAGAACTGATATGTACGGCTAACAAAAATATTGTGAGCATTATATCATTTAACCCATACCTTGAACCAAAGACAGCAACAGGTTTCTTACCAAATAAAAGGGTCTTCTCATCCTTAAATTTGAGTTCATAATACTTCCAGGAATCATGGACACTGTCATACTTGAACATATATGTCTACGACAAACAATAAATAACAAATAATAATCAGTTTCACTTTCGCAAAAGCAAACAAGGAAGATCAATCTTAGTTGTTAACTTGCAAAACTAACATCAACTTGTGAACATACACAATCAATTTCCAATTGACCGAGATTTGACCAGAACACAATCGTTAAAATTAATGTCTATTATAATCATTCAATCTTGCATTTAAGTTCCGATACAGCCTTATAACAACGATAACCGTCTATAAGTAACTTGCAAGTTAAAGACAATTTTAACAATTAGAGTAAACTTGTGTTGAAAGACTTTCAAGTGACAAGGCATTTTATTAGTTTCTACTAAAGTTCCATTATGCAGTTTTATAAGTAAAAATGAAAATCATCCACCCTAGAACATATAGAAACTTACAATAACTATATAGTAACACTGTCATAAGCCTCTCGTACCTGGGCATAGCGTGCATACAAACAACTTAATTTCGATAACTTGTCTATGAAATAAAGGGGATAAATCTATAACAACCACCAAACACCAAATCAAAATATTTAAAACCTAATTATACCCGTAATAAAATAATAGATCAGCATTTATAACGAGAAAAATTAGATAAACAACACTAAATCAAATCACAAATCACAACTAAAGCAAAAAATTGAGGATTAAAGTTAAAAAATACAATGTAATCAGTAGAGATGAAAGGATCGTTAACTTTACACAATTTACAAAAATAAAAAAAACCAAACAAAAATACAAATGAACAACCAAAAACACCCAAATTACATAAAGCTTTAAATCTTTTTCTCATATTAGGTCCTGTATACAACAAGAAGAAAAGTATTAGCAACAAGTTTAGACACAACACTTAGGTCCTGTATACAATAAAAAAATAAGGGTTTCGAATAAGAAAAAAACCCCAATTTACAAAATTAGGGTTTTCAATTCAAAAATCCTCAACTTTTAAAACCGGTCTTCATGCAGAGAAGACCAGTTCGATTCAAGTAGATACAACACTTACCGAAGTAGAGAGGTTAACTGAAAGAGGCTTAATGGAGAGATTGAGAGCGGAGAGAGGTTCAGAGAGAGAGATAGAGGTTCCAGTTCGAGAGAGAGAGGTTCGAGAGATTGTGATGGTGAGATGATGTCCGGAGTTCAGAGAGATTATGAGGGGAGAGAGGTTCGATCGGGAGAGAGAGGTTTGATTTTGTGTCTGAAGATTGATTTGGGGGAACCAAAATTTGGTTAAGGGGGAGAATTTTAGGATTAGGGGGGAATTTAAAATTAAAACTGAATGAAAATTTGACTCAGGGGGAAATAAAAGGTGGGCGCAAAATTATTTTATTTGGTGAATTTTAGACATCGGTTTAATTATAACCTATGTCTACAAAGAACAAAGACATCACAAAAACACGGGGTGATGTCAATACTTCTTTTAACATCAGTGGCAAAGTTAACCGATTTCTAATGTGTGATATCTATTGACATTATTCTTGTAGTGTGTGAAAGAAATTGGAGCCCTTTTTAAGAGGGTAAGTAATCATTTATATAAGTTTTACTTGTGCAATAATCATTATTGATTATTAATGTTGTATATTTTATACTCTAATAATATTACACTTGATCTTTTTTGTAGGGCCATATAAAAAAAGGGAATAGATTGGATGCTGAGAGATTGAATAATATGGCCTACGTAAAATTTCATACAAAACTTGCAAATAAGAAATCAAGTAAACCTCAAGGATGGATTTTGAAAGGCGAGGATGATGAGGAGCTATGATGATTTAACAATAACATTAGAAGATGATAGTGTAGTGCCACGGGTAGTAAAAGGACATTAGATAATTGCATAAAGAAGATTCTGAGTCTAAAGGTGAAGATGATGATGATGTTTTCATTCAAGAAGAGAATATTAATTTGATGAATGGTAAATTGGAAGTATGGAAGCACCAGTGGTCACTGGTCAACATTTTCTTCTTTTTTTGTAATGTATGATCACCGGTCAGTGAACAGTGATTACAGATTAGAAAAATATGACCAAATGTTAGAACTTATTTTTGATTAAACTACAGAAAATTATCAAGCAGATGATTTATTTAACTTTAATATGGCTAGTAATATAACAAAAAATGATATTTTTTTAATTAAATTTCAACTTTTAGCACATTTATAATAAAATTTAAAGGAAATATATTTAATATATAAAAAATAATTTCAAAAATCATATACGAGTTGCAACCCGAGTACTCATTCCAAATTATCCCGAGTTCCGCTTTTTACAATCTTGATAAAAAATGTTAAAGAGCTTTTGTTAGTTTAACCGTAGTAAGGTATATTGTATTTGTACTATAATGATCACAAGTATCTACATAGACAGTAAACTTATAGCAATATAATTTTGGATAAAAGATGAAGAAAAGGAATTTTATCTGCTTCTTCTTGAAATAAATAATAGAATAGGACATCCAAGGAATATTATTCGGTAGATAATGATTAACAAAAATTAGGTTTCAAATTACATTGCTATGTCTTACTTTTACTTCTTAAAGAGTAATGAATTTAAACATATTTACTAGAGACAAACTATTAATGAGTGAGATACAAGTCAAATTTTTTTCTTCCACAAGGGAGATATACAATTGTAACTGCAATAACTTCTTACAGAGTTCGATGATTATGCAAACTTCTTCCAAGAGTATTATGTTAGTCGATGGAAAATGAAACGTACTTTCAAAAATGAAAATAGTTAAGAGTTGGTCATGAAAGTCATCCATTTATTTTGGGTCGTGCTTGCTACTTGGTACATTGGAGAGTATAAATCATTAGCTATAAAAATCAAAATAGCAAGAAGTTTGTGATGAGAAGGCACCAAAGTATAGCAAATTTCACTAATAATTCCGAATCCATATTAAGTGTACACGTGAGAGGTTACTACTTATATATATGTTTCAATTAGTGGTAAATGAATACTTAATGGGAGATGTTGATGATTGTGGTGTTTAACTACTAGTGAACATAAACCATGAAGAAAGAATTCTTTGATGTAGAGAAAAGAAAAATATTTTAAAGTTTCACTTAGAAAACTAAAGGCCTTGACTATAATCTCAAGACCTTTACACAAAGAATGTGCGTCGCAAGACCTATACTTAACATCTTAAGGCTTTCACAAGGGGAAACTCAAGGCCTTTATCCATATCTCAAGGACTTGAAATCTGAATGGAAACATAATTTTGATGGCTTTTAGTTGGGCTTGTAACACTTGCATACACCTTATAAATCACTTATAATAGCCCATTTTGATATATACATAACTATGAGGGTTTTATCATATTTTGTGTATATAAGAGATAGCGAAGCTTGATGAGAGATTTTAGTAAGGATTGAACGGATTCTATCCAAATCTCAGGAGATTCTTCAAGTTGTATTTTATTTACTCTAAATATTTGCAACTTCAAACGCCTTCTCAAACATAACCCCAACTTTAAATAGTAGACTTGTACCCATATTTCTATAGTATTCAAAGTTAAAGTCGCGATATTCTTATCTTGTTGGAGTCTCTCACTAATTAAATGGATGTTGTCAAACGTCGATGGAGACTATCGATATTAATGCAACTTCAAGCTTGATGTTAATGGAGATCATTCGATAGGTCTCTGAATGTTTAATAGACAGAAGAATTGAAATAAATATCAATGTACCAGTGAACGTCCACTTTTCTATGAACCAATGAACCATAACATTTCTGGGCCGCCAGAGTGCTGCCATCACGTTCGTTACAACTTCAAAATCCATGAGCCTTTGAAAAATAAGCCTGCCAACCAAACACGATCGCGCATCTACTTCGTCATGTAGTTCCATCTATTCATCAAATACCACACCCTTCTCCCCTCTTCCCTAGATGTGGAACTCATTCCACCGCCCACTCAATTCATTGATGCTTGGATTGTCATATGACATGACTAGAAATTGACAGACTAGATTCGTGAACTTGAACCTCTCAAATAACCAAAAAATGTCCATAGACAAGACATCATGGGTATGAATTTGTAGTGATATATAATATGATATTATTTCAATAAATTTGAGACTTTTCTGATTTAATGGGTGCAGGGTTTTAAAATTTTAAAATATGAAACAAAAAAGTGATTTAAATAATTTTATTTTTTACAAAATGTCAAATGTGACTATGTATAAAATCATCAATGATTTAAAGTATAAACATTAATACCTTGAGTATATTTCAGTTTGCAGGATTTCAATAACATTTATCATACTATTGAAATCGACACCACTAATGATAGCACTCAAAAGACAAACATGTAGCAAGTGAAAAATAGCCATTTTCTTTGAGGTTACTTGTGTGCTTCAAACAGAGGTAGTGTCTCTCAATAAACAAAATTAGGTTTTCAGTGGTGGTCCGAATGTGTGTGTTTCTAAATTTTTTTATTCCAGTATATATAAGATCATACATAAATTCTATCTATATAAATTCAAAGAATAAAATCACATATTTATGAAGATCACTTAAATTTCCATATTAATGGTTGTTGAAATCTTAATTCACTACACAATATAAGATTTTAGGAAATTATCAAAATCTGATTAATACGCTTGAATTTTAATTTTTAAATTTTGAAATTTAATTTGAATATTCAATATTTTTACTAATTATGATACTTTAATCTTTTGTGTAAGTATTCACTAGTTATTTTTTTCAAACAATTCAAAAATTGTTATCCATGCCCAAAAAGGGAAGAACGTACCAACTTACCTTAAAAAAGATAAAAGCTAGAAGTTTTAGTTCAACATACGTGTATATCATATATTATCATTAATATTATACAAGTAAAATGTTAATTTTTTATCGTCACCAAAGTGTAATAACACTAAAATGGTTAGAAGAGACTGATGTGATTATTATGCTCTAAAAGGGTTTGGGATATTAAGTATCTAAATATCATTATAGTAGTCTTCATGCAATATATGCATTAACTAGATACCGTGCTTCAAAATACTAGATTTTTTATTTTAATTTCATTCCTGAATATTTCAATTCTGTTTTGGAATATTCCAATATTTATTTAGTGATTCTAAAAATTATTCGTTCTACATATCTGTTTAGAATATCTGAATCAAGTGATTCTTAAAGTTTGCAAAATTATTTTATTTGGACCATATAGGGTATACCGAGTAGAGCCATGTCATTGCGACATTAGTGACATGACACTTCCGTGACAGTCTGTTAGCTCTTGGGAGGAACTTTTGGTCATTTGATAATTGTTCAGGATACGTGGGGGCACCCAAAATTTGATTTTTGATTTAATTTACTGTGACAACCCGGGTCAAATCTCGAGCATTTTTTCGAAAACCGGGTCAAGTCCCGATTCCGAGTCCGAAATAAACCGAAGCATACTGTCCCGAGTGCAGCCAACTTGGGTAACAACTAGCCCACCACAGGCCCCCAAAAGATCATGATTTGTTGGTGCACATAGTAGTAGTACTTTGCCTTATAAACTGAACAGAAGTCTCAAATCTCCTCGACGTGGGATTGGGGTGTTACAAACTCTGCCACTTAAACTCCTGATGTCCTCGTCAGACCTGAAAAGATAGCCCATAAGACCAAGATCGTACCTCTCTAGTTATTGTGGGATATATCGGCTGGTTTCGTGTCCCCACGTCCGGGCCTCTAGCCATTGTGGGATAATACCACGAGCCTTCGTGTCCCCACTTCCGGTAACTTGACGCATCAAGCTTTCGAGAGTCCGCTCTGATACCATATGTGACAACCCAGGTAAAATCCAGAGCATTTTTCGAAAACTAGGACAAGTCCCGATTCCTAGTCTGAAATAAACCGAAGCATACTGTCTCGAGTGTAGCCAACTTGGGTAACGACTAGCCCACCACAGGCCCCCAAAAGATCATGATTTGTTGGTGCACATAGTAGTAGTACTTTGCTTTAAAAACTGAACAGAAGTTCCAAATCTCCTCGATGTGGGACTGGGCTGTTACATTTACGGTGATATTGTATATGCCATACACGTCATCCATTTTGTTCGCACGCATTAGGTACCCTATGATGTGTGTGTATTTATATATTTTCTGATCTCAATATGAAATATCCTAGCCCCTCGTTATTTTACCCATACTTTATTTTAAAATTATTGTTTTATTATAAACTATGAAATACTCATTTAAAATTTTCTGTTTTACAAATGGTATTCCAAATCCGTACAAGGCGTTCGACTCATTACAGTATTTTTTTCTAACGGTTGCTTATGGCGATTTAGGAATGTGTGATTAAGAGCTACCCCATTTCATTGATTAGAATTTTGGACTTCATAATTATCTAGACTTAATTATTTATTTAGAGATTTCACCATTTATATTATTGGTTTAGAAAATTTGGAGATTTAATATTATTTTAATATTTTTAGAGTGTTTAATTATTATTTAGAAATATGTTATTTATATGTTTGCATGTTTATGGATTATAAGTAATATTTTTTTTTATTTTAAAGAAAGGGGTGTTACAGAGATTTGTAGAACCCGTATATAGGTTTAGGGATATTAAGTATCTAAAGATCATTATAGAAGTCTTCATGCAATTATTTATATTTACTAGACACAAAAGACAAAACAAATATAGTAATCTATAAGAGGAAAAATAATAGAGTAATATATATGAAATATTTTATCGTATCATTATTATGTTCATGATTTCTGGAATTGTCTTGGAGGAGACAAATACTTAATTTTCAATGTGAGAGTCTTGATAGCCACAAAAGCTAGAACAATTATGATAATGGATAACTGATTAGTACACTTGACCATATTTCAAAATTTCTAGTTAAGTGACTTTTGAATTTTTTGGCCCGACCAAATTAATGTACAATCATCCATAGCGAAAAATCCAGATTGATAAATCTCTTTAAAAGGATAAGGGAAAATAAAGTTATATTACCATCCTATAGCTAACTTAAAAAATGGCATCCTCTTAGTAAATTCATTTATATATATTCAAGACAGTACAATAACACATTTATGTACTCTTTACATATGACTTGGTGAGTACATAAGAGAATTAAAGAGATATCTTTGTGTGTAGTTTCATAAATATACGATCAAGTGTTCAGTAATGTTCAATGAAGGAATCTTATTTTATGTAATTCTGTTATAGTTTGTATACATGACCAAAGTATTATTATTATTATTTTTTAAATCTGACCTTAGAATTAGATTGAGGTGTAAGCTATTTATTTTATCAAGAATAAAAGCTAGCGAATATACGAAGTTACACTATTGGTATCATTTGCACTTCTATTAAAAATATAGACAAAGTGACGTGGCCGAATTTATAATAATGGTTGCATTTGGATTTCTATTGATAATATATGGTGTTCTTATATATGTTAACTGAAGTGCAATAAAATATATAAATAACAGTGTTGTAAAAATTATCAACTCGGCCTAGTGACTCGGGTAGAAACTTGATTATACTAAAACTCGGTCAAAACTCAGTTCGACTCGAGTAATTTAAGTCAAGACTCTTACTCTGGCTGAACTCTTGAAATGTTAATCAGTGCTTCTTAGTGCTTCTTCTGTAATCTATACACTCTTTACTTTACTCGTTATTTTCCTTCTTTAATCTCTTTTTTTAGAAATTAAAAATCAATATTTAATATCTTGATTCATGATTGAAGCCCTCACAAAATCAAGATTCAATATTTTAATTGGAATTTTAATATATATAATTCAATATCTCCTCGTAATGTATATTAACTACTTATGAATTCCTTAGTTGGTACTAGTGCTGCTTTGTATCTTGAATCTTGATGGTTTATGAACTGTATTTGTATTGGACTCTTCAAAATATGATTTAGGTTTTTGTTATATGTGTTATTTATTGCTCTTATTCTATTTTTTTGTTTGTGATATACTATATATAATGGAAACACTTACAAATGTTAGTTCACCCGTAGCAACAAATTCAGTGTCTATAAAAACTATAGATGCAACAAATTCTAGTGGCAATGTTATTGATGTTGTCGGGGTATCTGGAACAATGGTCCCTGATAAAACAAATAAAGGAAGGTGTAATTTTTGTGGTAGTGAATTTTATAAAGGTATTAATCTATTGAAACAACATATTGCTGGTATTAGAGAAAATATGGAATCTTGCAATGAAAATATACTTTTGGACTGATATATACAAGACAACTTTAGATGTGACCAAAAGAAAAAAAGGGAATATAAAGAAGCATATTCAAGAATTAGAGATGAAGTCATAGGATATGATGTAGAGATAATTGATGTGGAAGCTATTGCAAAAAACCATATTTACTCGGACCTTTGGATGAATCGAACTTTGGATGAATATTCAAGACTAATAGGGTCTAAAGATTCGACTATTGCATTGCATAAAGTGAAGAGACAACATAATATTAGTGATGCAATGTTCAAGGAAAGAACCGGTGTACTTAGCTCGTTGGGTGTAGAAATCTGGTGTACCATTTAATACCACTAATAATTATGGATTTCCTAAATTTGTAGATTTGGCCCGCAATACATGTCACCTAGTAAATATCAGTTAAGGAAGGCCTTATGAAATAATATGAACATGAAGTGTGAATTGTAAACTTCGCACTAGCTTTATATTATCTATTGAAAGTTCAAGTTAATTACACATGAAGATATATATTTGAATATGTGGATAAGTCTATCAATGAAATTGGAGCAAAAACCACTATTCAAGTAGTTACACACAACGATACAAATAACATGTTACTGCCAAACTAATAAAGGCAAAAAAAAACCTATCATATTTTGGATATCTTGTACAACTCATACTTTGAATCTTATTCTCGAACGAGTATGTATTTATCACTATACTTTTAGACTATTACATGTTTTATGAGCAAATTTTGCTGCAACATTTTAAATTGTTTCAGGTTATGACATATATTAGTTTTTTACATTTTTGCGTACACTATTAAACAGTTTCTGGTACAATTTTTAAACAGTTTTGACATGTTTTTCTGCAGTTTTTTAGATTTTTCAGCAGATTTTAAATGTATTTATACAACAGTTTTTAGTAGATTTTAACTGTTTTCTGCTACTATTTTTAGCAGATTTTTACATGTTTATGCTGGAATTTTTTTTATTTTAGCAGGGTTTAAATGTATTTATGCAGCAATTTTTCGGTAGATTTTAACAGCTTTCTCTTGCTGTTTTCAGCATATTTTTACATGTAGATGCTCTAAATATTTATTTTTAGCAGATATTATAGATATTACATGAACAATATTTTTTTCTCTTATTCTTCGGGTAGAACTCAAAATTTTAAGGAATAATTGAAGGAACAAATGCACTCACCATTTTTATTTATGCAGATCACAAGACGTAAGCTTTAATGAGAAAATGTACCTTTACAGTATTTTTTTGAAATTTTGTTAGTTGCTTGCTGGACTAATTACGGATATGAAATACCATATTTACAAAATGGCACTGAGCATAGCATTTTTAACTTCAAGCATCAGGATGTCACTACAAGAAAAAAGTCCATAGATCACTTTTGGACGATGTCTATGCTATTTCCCAACCGATGTTGATGTCGGTGATGTCTATTCTAGACATCGGTGAATACCCGATGTCTATAATCGATTAGACATCGATTTTAGTTAAAAAAAATGTCTATGTGTTGATTATTTACATAAAATGCTATAAATAAATTATTTAATAACTAAATTACACCTAATTAAACATGTTAAACATATCATGAGCTATATTTTTGGAGAGATATGTTAGTGTAAGACTTTACTTATTTGTTGTGACGACTGAGAATTTTGCGACGTAATTAAGTGAATAAAGTATGCTTTATGTGACGTGATTATAATTATGTGACTAAGTGCTGATTAATTGTCTTTTCTGCATATTAGTATATAGGAGCGTAAATAAAAACGTTCCAATTTAAAGAGTCAGCTTAGGAGTTAAGCTGTGTCGTCGAGCCGTCAGGTAGAACGGAACCCATCCCAATAAGGAGTTAAATAATATAAAATGTGAATTATGTGTGATTGAATGAAATGAATGTGAAAATAAAGTGTATCGTCCTAAGTGACGTGTCGATCAATAATGATAATGAGAAGCGTAATTGAAACGCTGAGCGTCGGGCCGTCAGGCTGAACGTGACCCGGTACGCGTAGAAAAAGGATAAAGATTAAAGAAGAATAAATTCTGTGATCAGACCTGAGTCGTTATGTGATTGTATATGTGTGATTGCTTGTCTGTGCATGACTATGTGCTCTGTGACATTTTTATGAATTTAATGGAATTATGTGATTTGAATAAAGGTTTATTTAACCTTCGCGCATTTTTATAAAATTATCTAAGTAAGATAAAAACATGGAATTGTTTTGTTATCTTCATGTAGACTTTCTAAAAATGATGGACGGATTTATTTGGTGATCGTTGCATTTTAAATTGACTTTTATATGGAAAAGTTTATTATAGCACAAACTTGTAAAAATCATATAAAATCAACCGTTCGCTCGAAAATCTATTATGAGTAATGGTTGGAAAGCTAATTTTGAGATCTACGTGGTAAAGATTTTTATTCAAAACAAATTCATCTTTCCGAGAGAAGTATTTGCAGATCAACTCTATTTTCTTTTAAGAATAAAAAGAATCAAAACATAGAATAACCTAATTACTATATTACCCTCCCTTGGTAATATAAAACCACCCCACCCCACCTCCTTCTTCTTTCTTTTTATTCGAGCCCTCCCTTCTTTCTCTTTTTCTCTCATTTCTTCCTCTCTCTCTCTCTCATTTTCTCTCTCTCGGTACACTCTCTCTCTCACTCTCTCTCACTTGTTCTTCATTCATTTTCGGGTAGAGAACCATGATTGTGTGAGAAATAGAGATATCTACTTGTATTCATCATGCATGTAGCTATTTTTCAAGTTCTTGAGAAAAATCAAAGTTGGGTTTGGTGGTTTTTGAGTTCGGTTTTCATGAAACAAAAGGGTTGTGTTTTGAATGAGGATATGTGTTTGCATGTGTGCTTTACTTGTGAAAATGGGTGGTTGATGGTTGGAAACCCCCGAATGGGGGCACCACCGAGATGCCACCGCCACCGGTGATGAACTTCGGTGAACCGGTGGTGAGCCATGATGTTAAAAACTGAGCTCTAGAATCTTTAAATCAAATATTTGTGTTTGCATATGGTATTTTGATAAAAAGGCCGAATGATTTTGTGGATTATAAGTTGATAGATTGATTCTTGTTGGTTAATGATAACTTAGTTTGATGTTAAGAGATTAGTAGGATTAAAGATGCAAAAGTTTAGAAGTTGAGTTTGCATGTGTGTTTTTTGAGGAAGGCCGAATGGCCCTTGCCATTTTTAGAAAACCAAGTTGATTTTTACTAAAATGAATGAGTTGTTGATTTGATATATGATTATGGGTTGATTTGTGAATTAAGGATTAAGAAGATCATTTGCATGTGTTGTTTTTTTTGAAAAACCGAATGGGATCTTGGTTTTAAAAGATCAAAAATGATTTTTAGTAATGATCATGACTCGTTAATGTTTATTCTTGGAAATTAGTAAAGATTGGGTGATAAAATTTCTTAATGTTTGCATGTATCAAAAAGGGCTAAGTTCTTTTGTGAATTAAGTATGCTAACTAAGATTCTATGATAATTGGACTTGTACATTTGTTTAGATGCGAAATTTGGGAATGCATGGTGAAGGTTATGGTTCGACCTTGCGTTAATAAAAAGAAATTGATTTTTGTGACTTGATTTTTGGTATGATTAAGGTTTAACTAGAAAGTAATAAGATTGCATGTTGACTTAAAAGAGGAGTTGTATGTTTTTTGGTTTGATTATGTTTGTGGTTAAGGCCGAATAGGCCAAAGAAATTCAAAGTCAAAATATGATTTTTGGTAGATGATAGAATGATTGAGTGTTTATGTGTGAAAATCTTTGAATTTTGCTTGTTGGATTATGTTTTTGGTTCGAATTATGGATAAAAGAAAAGGGAATTGAGTTAATTAAGGTTAAAAGCTATAAGTAATAGTCGTGCATGTCATTGTGTGTTTGTACGAGTTATAAATATTTGATCTGGGAAATAGTCAAGATTAGCGAGTATTGCAAAGTGATATAAGGCTATGAGTAAAGAATGTGCTATGTGCTTATGTGTATAAGCTATATTCATATACCCGAGTCAAGGATATAATCGAGTTATCGTATTGAGTGATCGTTCTGGGAACGAGAGTTGAGAAACTGATTAAGGTTTTGGTTTTATTATAGATTCGGAGCGTGAGGGCATTCAGGCTAGGAAAGGAAATGATATACTAGGTGGCAGTAGTTCAACCTTCAGGAAAGCAAATTCAGGCAAGTAACTCTGATTACTTGTGTAATGATTATAAAGAAATGTTGTTCATACCATGTAGAGTATTGAACTTTTAACTTGTGAAACCCTGATATTGATTTGAGATACCTTGCCTTTGATCTTGATAAACTGTTATTGATAAGCTTACTGATTCAACCCTTTGATATATGTCCTTTCTGTTCAAGTTATTATTAAGCCATGATCGTATTGAACCTATGATTATCCTTGTGAACCCTATTTAATGATACTTTATTTCTGATCACCCTATTGATCCTAGACAGATGTTGATCCTTTTAACTTAAAGGCCTTGTTATCCTTGATTCAGAATTCTTAAGAATTGTTCTTTGTTTATCCTTGAATCACTCCCTGAACTTGTTTTTGAAAACCTATTTGTTTTTTTTCCAACTCAAGGTTTTCCAAATGAATTCCTGATGGATTGGATTGGGACGTAAGAGGCTAGTGGGACTACTCCAGTCATGGTAAGAGGCTAGCGGGGCTAGTCCAACTTAAGGCTGAAATTATGCCGATTGGTACCTTAAACACCGGATGGAGGTCGGTACAGGCTGGTCACCCGTATTATAATGAAATGGAAAGATAAAGTGATCCAATCAAGGGTTCTAAATGATTATTTAAAAGCGAACTGAAACTTTCTGTTTAGTAAATTGATTCTTGAAAATGTAATGGTTTATATTGTTTTGAAAAGATTGATTAAGTTAATGTGAAGCTTAAAGCTTGAGAACCCTGATTCTTAAATTTGTTGATCATATGATTGATTCCGTATAATGAAATAGTGTTGCTTTCCTCTTTTGAAAGATCTATCCTAATCCTTTAATGATTTGTGATGAATGTTGGCTTCATCCTACGTTGAGCCTTGTTCCTTAAAAGCTCCGTATTGTTCCTTCAAACCCTTTCCTTAACCCAAAAGCTGCAAATCTGCCACCTAGAACAAATAAAGTAGAATGCCCTGAGTTCGGTAAAGTATATTGTAATTTGATATCATAGAACTGCTTTACAGTTACACGCTGAGTTTTATACTCATATGTTTTTTTTAATCTAATCATGGCAGTTAAGCAAGAAGATGGCCAGGCTTAGGCGCACTGCTCGTAAGAACGTACCCGGTGGTCCCTATCGTGTTGAGGGCTTCCGGTTGCCAGAGCAGGTAGTGGTATTTTTGAGTGAGCTCGCGCCTAGAAGGAAATGTTTAAAGATACAATGGGTTATCTGTCGGTTTCCAGCCAGAATCGATATTGTTTATTTAATAATATTTTGGGGTTGTAAGTTATATTTTATGATTGGTAGTTTAATCTTGTCTCATACTTTATCCTGTTTATCCTGTTAGTAGTTAATCGGGGTTTATGCTTATTTAATTATTAGGTTAAAGGTGTGTGAGTCCTTATTTCCTAACCCCGAGATTGAGGGTGTCACATTTGTAGCAATGAACAGTTGAATATGTATTAGGTTTCCTTATTCATGTATATCTTATTAACTAGATTGATTATGTAACTGTACAGTATATAAGCATAGATAAAGTTAACATTATATGTCTCGAATATTGATAATCATTCTTACAACCTAGCAGCTCTCAAAATATTTTTTCATCCTTTGAGAGAGTTTTATTAACAATTTTTATTCATTAATATAAAGACTGTTCTTCATCTTTGAGATTTAATTTCAATTTGATTGTTATACACTATATTCACCCCCACTATTGTATACTAAAAGGCCTGATAATTGGTATCAGAGCTTGTTGTTGATACAAAAATAGATTAAGATCCAATAAAACAATAAAACATGGTAGAAAAGAAACTTAACAACACAACCAGCACTAGTCACAAATCAAATCAACAACAATATGATCATATATGAAACCATCAGAGTTCCGATTTTGAAAGTGAATTTATATCCTATTGGTAAAGTAAAGATGGCTATGTGTCTACTAGCTACATATCTTGAATATCTGATAAGGATTTATGATGGTCCTTACAACCTAAGAAACTGAATGTTTCTGTTACGGGTGAGCCTAAAAAGATGGTTGATAAAGAAGAGAAGAACTACACTGCTGAAGATCTAGCATCAATCATGAAAGATGCCAAGGATAGACATCTTTTGCATTGTAGTTTGGATAGTGTTATATCCAATAGACTCATTGGATGTAAAACTACCAAGGAGATATGGGATACCTTGGAGGTTAAGTATCAAGGCTCAACTGCTATGAAGAAAAATAGAAAAACTATACTCACACAAGAGTATGAGTATTTTGACTCAAAAGATGATGAGCTACTGACTGAGATCTATGAGAGGTTTCAGAAATTGTTGAATGATATGTCACTTGTAGACAAAGAGTATGATGCAGAAGACTCAAATAAGAAGTTTCTTTTGCACTCCCCAAAAAGTGGGACTTGAAGGTCAAGTCCATAAGAGACAACTATGATCTTCAATATACACCCCTAGATGAGATCTATGGAATGCTGAAAATTCATGAACTGGAGGTGGAGCAAAAGAGCAAAAGAAAGGGGTCAAGATCTAAGGGAAAGGTTTTTCAGAAATAGTCATTCAGGAGGAAATGCTATGATTGCAAAGTTTGATACCGAGTCATCAAGTATATATTGATGAATCGAACTCTGATATCTCTACCGACTCTTAAAGTGATCATTGTGATGATGGGAAGATCTTGCAGATGGCTGCTTTAATGGTGAAAATCTTTAAGAGGATGGCTTATAAGGACTTCAAGAAAGGAAAGAGGTTTTCCAGGAAAGGCTCTAGTGCTTCAAACACTGATAAGAAGAACTACATAAAATATGATGATAAAGGCCCAAATCTGGAAAAGTTGACTCCAAGATCAAGTGTTACAACTGTGATGGAGTTGGAAATTTTGCAGCTGACTTGATCACAAAGAAGAAGAACTAGGATGATGCTTCAGAATTTGATGAGGGTGTTAACTATGCTCTCACAAAAATGCTGAAAGTGAATCTGAGGCTCTCGAGACCAATATACCTCAAACAACTCTATCTTTTGATACTGATGATATCCATGAGTTAAGATTATTTCTTAAAAGCTTGCATGTTAGTTATAGGGAACAAACCCTTAAAGTGCTAGATCAGAATTGAGAATTCTGACTTAAAGAAAAGAGATGATTTCCTAGAAGCTGAGTTAATTTTCATGCTAGAAATTCAAAAAGAAAGAGATGATGTTGTTTATGTTAAAGATAAATTGTTAGAAAAACATGCTTATCTTGAGAATGAGTTAGTTAAAGAAAGGGAAATAATCAAACTTGGACTAATTCAGGAAAAAACATAGAGAATAATTGAAAGTGGCTATTGGGGGTCAGAATTAGGTAATCTAGATAAACCTAGTAGTGAAGATGTTAAAGAAAGCGGGTATGCGAATCTTAAACTAGTAAATACTGATAAACAGGTTAAAAAGAAGAAGACTAAGTTAACACCTGTTAAGTTGACTTAAATACTGATGGACTTAAATTAGTAAGTGACGAGTTCAACATCAGCATCTAAGCCAAATTTAAAATCTGATAGTTATCAACAGGGTAAGGCCAAGTCAGTAAATATTGGTTTAATGACTCTGAACAGGTTTAATCAAAAGCTGAAAGAAATTAAAATGAAGAACAAGGAAAATAGCCAAGGAAAAATAGGAATAGAAAGGTAGTGTCGATAAGGATAACAAATACAAATAAATTCCTAATGCACTTAGAAAGGCTTGTTTAAATTATGGTAGTACTAATCATATTGCTGTTGTTTACATGAAGAGTAAGGGATTAAATACTGTTCCTCCTAAATCAGAGTTTAGGAGCAGAATAGTTAGATATAGACTACAACAACCTTGTTTTCATTATGGAAGTACATAGCACTCTATTTACACATGTAAAGAGTATCATAATTTGTATTATGACTATTATAAACTGAAATACTCCTTGAATAAAATTAAAATTATTTTTGTATTTGTATCTCCTTATATTAAGAATATTAACATAAACTCTAATATGAAGACTTCTGCTATAAATGTTAATTAATTTAATATGGTCAAAGGATCCAAAAAAGGTCGGGTCCTTAAAAATTCTAACTAATGGTTTATCTAATTATAGGGTAACAGAAAATACTCTAGTCATGGATGCTCAAGACATATGACTGGAAATAAAGCCCTACCACTAGAGTTTAAGGAGAATGTCGATCCAAGTGTTTCTTATGGAGATGTCAACTTAGGAAAAACTTTGGGATATGGAAAGATTAAACTTGGGAATGTAATAATTGATAATGTAGCTCTAGTTGCAGGACTTATATATAACCTGATGAGTGTGAGTCAAATATGACAGAGGTTATTATGTAATTTTAATGATGAGCATTTTGAAATTATCAGCAATTAAAGTGGCAATGTTGCAATAATTGGTTACAGATATGGTAACTTATATGAAACCAGGGTTTCCAAAATAGTGATGGGTCTATAATTTGTTTGTTATGTAGAGAACTGTGGACGGCAACTGAAATTGGAATAGAAGACCTTCTCAACTAAACTTCAAACAATATTAATGAACCTGTGAAGAAAGATCTTGTAAGAGGATGGTGCCCAATTCAGTTTATTTCTGATGGACTGTGTGATTCATGCAGAAGACCAAGCTAAGGAAATCATCAGTTAAGAGTAAGACTAAATTCTCAATTCTTGAACCATTTCACTTATTATATATTGATTTTCTAGTCTAGTTAATGTAATTTATAGCCAAGAAGAGGTATGCACTTGTCATTGTTGATGAGTACACCAGATACACATAGGTTTTTTCCTGCACACAAAGGATAAGACACAATCCATTCTTCTTGTTCATATGAAGCAACTGGAAAAAAGTATCAACACATATTATGAAAATAATTTGAAGTGATAATGGAACTGAATTCAAGAACAACACTATGGAAGAATTCTGTAAACAAAAGGAAATCAAAAAAATTTCTTCCCCTTGAACTCCACAACAAATGGAGTTGTAAAATGAAGAACATACTCTTATAGAAGCCGCAAGGACCATGCTTGAGGAAGCAAATTACCAACCTACGTTTGGGCTAAGGCTGTGCAAATTGCATGCTTTACACAGAATGTTACTATGACAAAAAAGAAGGGAAATACACCATTTGAGATGGTAAAGGGAAAGAAGCAAAATTTTAAGTACTTTCATCCTTTTGGTTGGAAATGCTTTGTTCTCAAAACTCATCCCTGAACAACTTACAAGTTTTGACCTAAAGATGATGAATGTATTTTTTTGGATATCCACTATCAATAAAGTCTTCAGAGTTTAATACATCTGTGAACAAGAGTAGTAATAGAATATATTCATATATCTTTTGATGATAAGAAGATCATAGGTCTAAAAGATTAGATGATCATGAACAACTGAGATTTGAAAATAAAGTACCATATGCTGAATAGTTAACTCCTGATATAATCTCAAACATTAATACACATTTATACTGAAAATCCTGATATCACACTAAACTCTGATGAACCACTTGTACCAGTGGTAACTCCACAAATACTGAATCACATGTTGAGGAGGATCAACATGACCAATATTAGGAGTCAAGTTCAAGTGATACAGGCGAAGACACATCATGAGACACTTCATCAGACTCTAATTTCTCAAATACTGATGAGACAAATCCTGATAATTCCAAAAACACTGATTTAGGAGGCGTTTTAGAAATAACAATGATACACACCAAGATGGTAATAGAGACCTCATGGATCATGGGGGATGATCTTCTTTAAGAAGCCAACTTTCTTCTGCAAGAAAATTGACTAAGTCACACACTCATGACTTAATCATTGGAAATCCTGATAGTGGTGTGAAGATAAGGAAAGCCACACAAAATGAATGTCTCTATCATTCTTTTCTATCTCAAAGTGAACCAAAAAAAGTGGATGAAGCTCTTCTAGATGCTGATTGGGTCCTAACAATGCAAGATGAGCTCAATGAATTTGAAAGGAACAAAGTATGGACTCTAATGCCAAGGCCAAATAACATATAAGTGGTTAATACTAAATGGGTGTTCGAAAACAAAACAAATAGTGAGTGTATCATTACAAGATATAAAGCAAGGCTATTTACAAAGGGAACTCTCAATAAGAAGGAATTGACTATGATGAGACTTTTGCTCCTGGTGCAAGACTAGAGCCCATAAGAATCTTTTTGGCCTATGCTGCTCACATGAAGTTTAAAGTGTTCCAAATAGATGTAAAAAGTGCATTCTCAATGGTGAAATTGACGAAAAAGTTTATGTTGAACAACATTCAATATTAATTAGTCTAAAATATCCAAATCATGTCTACAGATTGGATTAAACACTCTATGAACTAAAGCAAACTTCAAGAGCCTAGTATAAAACACTTGCACAGTTTTTACTGGACAGTGGTAAGGACTTGTTATTAGTTCAGATATATGTTGATGAAATCATTTTTGGCTCTACTAATGATAAATTATCTGAGAGGTTTGCTAAGCTGATGCAGTCTAGATATTAGATGAGTATGATGGGAGAATTGAGTTATTTTCTGGGGTTACAAGTCAAGAAAAGTAAAGAAGGGATCTTCATTAGTCAATCTAAATATATAAAAAATTTGCCGAAAAGGTTTGGAATGCAAGACAGCTCAACTACTACAACTCTCATGGCCACTACAATCAAGTTAGATTTAAATACTAGTTCATCAGTTGATATAATTAACTATAGAGCTAAGTTTGGCTCACTCATATTTTTCATTGTAAATAGGCCTGATATCATGTATGCTACCTGTCTATGTGGAAAGTTCCAAGCTAATCCAAGAAAACTACATCTGATAGCTGTAAAAAGAATTTCCAAATATCTCAAATGAACCATGAATCTTGGTTTATGGTATCCTAGTGATTCACACTTTAAGCTAATAAGATATTTAGATGATGATTTTAGAGGATACAAAATAGACAGTGTTAGGTCCACTAGGTACATACTGGGGAGGGGTGAATATATGTTCTTTATTTTAAAACTAAAATGCAACGGAAAATGAAACTTTAAAATAAAATAAAAAACACAAGAGATTTCACGAAATAATTCTTATATAAAGAAATTAAACCACAAAGGTTTTCTTAGACTTTGGAATATATATTCAATGTTACAAAAAGAAAGATCCAATACAAATTTGTAAGCTATCAAAATAATGGAATCTTTCTATCACTCTAAAAACCTACAGCTCTTATCAAATGATAATCAAAAAAATCAAAGAAACTATAAATGATGAGTGTATCTAAATGTGTAAGACCTTAATGGTGAATAATCAATTGGGTATGAGCTCTCCTTATCAAATTAATGTTTTTGTGTGCTGAGAATAGTTTGCAAGAGCTTCACACTATTCACCCGTCGAGTGATACAATTCTAACCTGCATCTTTTGAATTATATAGGCTGGTAGGTAGAGTACTAGCTTGGAGTGGAAGAAAGCATACATATATTAATTATATCTAAGTATTTAAAATGACAGCAACTTCCATTTTTGTCCAACATGTGCTTTGTACTATTCCCTTGAGCAAGTGGTGTCTAAGAAGGATAACTACCACTTAGTTTCTTGCTCAAATATTCAAGTGGCGCCTCCTAGGTGTTGTACAAGACTTGGTGGCACCTAAAGTAGTCCAATGCCTTTGATGCATGTGGTGCCTATAGGTAAGTAGGAGAGGGTGGTGGCTCATACAGGGTACAATATAGAGTTTTAACTTAGTTTCTGAGTGGACAAGCTGTAGGTGGCACCTAGAAGGGTACCATAGGAAGGAGTGGTGCCTAGAGGGTGTATAGGGACTCCTTTATTTAGTTTCTGGAGTTGGTGGTGCCTCTAAGGGGCCAATGAAGAAGGTAGTGATGCCTATAGTGAACAAGGTGCACTTCTGACTTAGTTTTTGATCTCATTTGTTCCCTGTGCCTCATACTAGGTCAATAAAACTTCAAGTACTTAGTTTTTGAGCCATATGATAAGGTAGTGGCTCCTACTACGTAAAAGAGTAGCTTTGGTGACTCTTACTAGAGTCTTGATAGCCACACAAGCTAGAACAATTATGATCATGGATATCTGATTACTACACTTGACCATATTTTAAAATTTGTAGTTTAGTGACTTTTGAATTTTTTGGTCCTACTAAATAAATGTACTATCATCCATAGCTCAAAATCAAGATTGATAAATTTCTTTAAAAGGATAAGGAAAAATAAAGTAATATTATCATCCTATAGCCAGCTTGCTTACAAAAAAAATATGGAATTATCACTTTTATATATTGAAGACAGTACAACAACTCAACCGAGTGCAGCAGATTAAGAACATTTGTGTCCTATGTACATATGATTTGGTAAGTACATAAGGGAATTAAAGAGATATCAATGTGTGTAGTTTCATAAATATACAATGAAGTGTTTAGTACTGTTCAATGAATGAATCTTGTTTTATGTAATTCTATTATCGTTTACAGACATGACCAAAGTATTATTATTATTATTATTATTTTTTTTTTAAATCTGACCTAAGAATTAGATTGAGATGTAAGGTATTTATTTTATCAAGAATAAAAGCTAGCGAATATATGAAGTTATACTATTGGTATCATTTGCACTTCTATTAAAAATATAGACAAAGTGACCTCGCCGAATTTATAATAATGGTAGCTTTTGCATTTCTATTGATAATATATGGTGCTCTTATATATGTTAACTGAAGTGCAATAAAATATATAAAAAACATTGTTGTAAAAATTATCAACTCGGCCTAGGGACTCATTTTGGACCCCTCGACCAACCCAAATTCCGAGTACTCGGGTAGAAAATTGATTATACTAAAACTCGGTCAAAACTCGGTTCAACTCCGAGTAATTGAAGTCAAGACTCTTAAGCTGGCTGAATGCTTGAAATATTAATCATTGCTTCTTCTGTAATCTATACACTCTTTACTTTACTCGTTATTTTCTTCTTTAATCTCTTTTTTTTAGAAATTAAAAATCAATATTTAATATCTTGATTCATGATTGAAGCCCTCACCAAATCAAAGATTCAATATTTTAATTGGAATTTGAAAATATATAAGTTAATATCTCCTCGTAATGTATATTAACTACTTATGAATTCCTTAGTTGGGTACTAGTGTTGCATTTTAACTTTGAATCTTGATGTTTATGACTGTATTTGTATTGGACCCTTTAAAATATGATTTAGGTTTTTGTTATATGTGTTATTTGTTGCTCTTATTCTATTTTTTTTGTTTGTGATATACTATATATAATGGAAACACTTAAAAATATTAGTTCACCGGTCGCAACAAATTAAGAGTATATAAAAACTATAGATGCAACAAATTCTAGTGGCAAGGTTACTGATGTTGTCGCGAAATGGAACAATGGTCCCTGATAAAATAAATAAAGGAAGGTGTAATTTGTGTGGCAGTGAATTTATAAAGGTATTAATCTATTGAAACAACATATTGCTGGTATTAGAGAAAATATGGAATCTTGCAATGAAAATACACTTTTGGACTCATATATACAAGACAACTTTACATGTGACCAAAAGAAAAAAAGAGAATATAAAGAAGCATATTCAAGAATTCAGAGATGAAGTCATAGGATATGATGTAGAGATAATTGATGTGGAAGCTATTGCAAAAACCCACATTCACTCGAACCTTTGGATGAATCGGACCTTTGGATGAATATACAAGACTAATAGGGCCTAAAGATTCGACTATTGCATTGCATAAAGTGAAGAGATAACATAATATTAATGATGCAATGTTCAAGGAAAGAACGGTGTACTTAGCTAGTTGGGTGTAAAATCTGGTGTACCATTTAATACCACTAATAATTATGGATTTCCTAAATTTGCAGAGGGTGTTGGTAGATTTGGCCGGCGATACATGTCACCTAGTAAATATCAGTTAAGGAAGGCCTTATGAAATAATATGAACATGAAGTGTGAATTGTAAACTTCACACTAGCTTTATATTATCTATTGAAAGTTCAAGTTAATTACACACATGAAGATATATATTTGAATATGTGGATAAGTCTATCAATGAAATTGGAGCAAAAAACACTATTCAAGTAGTTAAGCACAACCATACAAATAACATGTCTACTGCAAAACTATTAAAGGAAAAAAAAAACCTATCATATTTTGGATATCTTGTACAACTCATACTTTGAATCTTATTCTCGAACGAATATGTATTTATCACTATACTTTTAGACTATTCCACGTTTTATGAGCAAATTTTGCTGCAACATTTTAAATTGTTTCAGCTTATGACATATATTAGTTTTTTACATTTTTTGCGTACACTATTAAGCAGATTTAATGCAGTTTCTGCTACAATTTTTCAACAGTTTTCTACATGTTTTTGCTGCAGTTTTTTAGATTTTTCAGCAGATTTTAAATGTATTTATACGACAGTTTTTAGTAGATTTTAACTGTTTTTAGCTACTATTTTTAACAGATTTTAACATGTTTATCCTGCAATTTTCTGTTATTTTAGCAGGATTTAAATGTATTTATATAGCAATTTTTCGGTAGATTTTAACAGCTTTCTCTTGCTGTTTTCAGCATATTTTTACATGTTCATGCTCTAAATATTTATTTTTAGCATATATTACAGATATTACATGAACATATATTTTTTTCTCTTATTCTTCGGGTAGAACTCAAAATTTCAAGGAATAATTGAAGGAACAAATGCACTCACCATTTTTATTTATGCAGATCACAAGACATAACCTTTAATGAGAAAATGTACCTTTACCGTATTTTTTTGAAATTTTTATTAGTTGCTTGCTGGACTAATTACGGATATGAAATACCATATTTACAAATTATGGCACTGAGCATAGCATTTTTAACTTCAAGCTCATCAAGATGTCACTACAAGAAAAAAGTCCATACACATCGCTTTTTGGCTGATGTCTATGCTGTTTCCCAACCGATGTTGATGTCGGTGATGTCTATTCTAGACATCGGTGAATACCCGATGTCTATACTCGATTAGACATCGATTTTAGTTAAAAAATAGATGTCTATGTGTTGATTATTTACATAAAATGCTATAAATAAATTATTTAATAACTAAATTACACCTAATTAAACATGTTAAACATATCATGAGCTACGTGTTTTTATCACAAAACATCGATTTTAGTAAAAAACACTGATGTCTATGTGATGATTTTTTACCAAAAATGCTATAACAAAATTATTTAATAACTGAATTTCATCTATTAAAATATATTAAATATATATTGAGCTATGTTTTTTGTCACAAAACATTGATAATTTTGACAGAGGTGATGTAAAATGACATATTAAACATCTGTTTCTTTAATGAAAGGTGATATCTAATTCAGCCTATAGACATCAGTGTTTTCTAAAATGAAGTGATGTCTATGTATCATTTAGACTTGAACATCAGTTAACATCAGTTGTTTGTTTGAAACTGATGTACATTGTGTTTTTTGACATCAATTTTGTTTGGTTAAAAGTGATGTTTATAATGTTACTTGACATCAGGTTTTTCTTAAACCAAATGATTTCTATGTTTCATTTAGACTTGAACCTGGATTTCTTTGACATCAGTTTTTTACCTTAAAGTGATGTACATTATCTTTTTTGACATCAGCTTTTCTTAATTGAAAGTGATGTGTAAGAAATTTATAGACCAAATTGTGTAAAGTTTTACATCACTAATTGTGTAATTGTTGTCTGAGAACGTCAACCAAAATAGTAAAACATATGATCTGAAATATAAACTATTACATTCTCTTGAAACCAACTGAAGATATTCAGTCTAATGTAAATGTAAGATAGTTTTCTCACTATCCTGTTTTGAACACTCTTCAAAATATGAGATACAAATCCTCTCTACACAAGACAGCAAGGGGCCCATATAAGTTCCCATTATTTAGATATCTCAACAACTGTAGATGACAAGATGAGCAAGCCGCTTTATCCCAAGCAAGCAAGTATGATCCCCCACTTACTGGACATATGCCATGTGCACGATAAAATCAACCACACGGGTGCTGCATTAACCACCCAAAAAGACATATATAAAAGAATTTAACAGTCAACTTTGCTCATAAGAGAAACAACTGAACTGCAAATCACAATTAGATGAGAATGGTTGTTTTTCTGTATCCCCATTCATTGTCATACCACGAAACAAGCTTGACAAAGTTATCATTTAGAGCAATTCCTGCTTTGGCATCAAAGATGCTTGACCTGAAAAATTTAAGTTCGACCACAAGTAAAGATGGATGCTGCATTTTATATTCATTTCATAATCAATCAAACATCTTGCTGAGAGCCTGCTTAAATACAAACTAGCTTAATATATTATGAAGTTACATGGTTCCAAAGGTAACTTGTAGTAAGGTAGTTCAAAGAGCAATTGAGTAAACAACTTCCCTGGTTTCACAATACAACCCATGCTTAAAAGGTTTGGTCTCACAAATCAAATATATAGTGCCGAGCCACAAAAATGAAATAAATGAAAGAAAAGACAACCCGCAAGCTCACTTTCTATCACCCACAAAGTCTCATTTTCCGTGCTGATTGAATTAAGTAGATATACTGGTGAATCATACCACATGTCCTATAGTTCTTAGAGAGAAATTCAGCCGCTGTGGATTTGTGCCTAGTACAAACTCCTGAAATAATCATCAGATATTAATAACATGTAAAGCAAAGACCAGAGCAATAATACTGGCCAAAACAAAGAGTATCAATACCACATTTGTCCAATTGAACTAAAAACTTAACATTTATATACTCTTCAACCAGAGACTGGATGACAGAACTTGCATGATGGTAAGTCTGTAGATAAGTATATCAATGCCAATAACATAGAGCATCAGTACCGCGTATGTGGAGTGATTGGTCAAAGCAATAAAATAATAACACAAGTTAAAACATAAATAGAGAAATGGCACCAGCAGGCAAGATACAAGTCTTTTCTAGATGCATTGACCAAGGATATTTTGAGTATATCTCGAAGGTGTGATAACTCAGTTGAAGTAAGTAAAATAAAATTCAAACCCTGTAATACAAATTAAAAATGCCAAACTATGTCACTAAGACATTAACCCCGAAACCTTCTAATATACACCATTACATTTGTTTATATTTGGGTAGAGGGGAGGTAACTTCACACGGAATATTATCAAATTACTTTGGTGTTTGGTTTGCCTGATTGTTACCATAACTTTATTTTATTTAAAACCATATACACCATAGCTAATGAAACTGGAGCACTGGACAAAAAAGTTATAACATATAAATGTATATATTACACCGAATAACTATGACAATTTATAGATTTTTCATTTCACAACTTGAACCATTATAGATGCAAAATCCAGGTCAGATTCACCCTCGAGTATTGTGGACAGTTCACGGTAAACTCTTTCAGCATCCAGAAGTACACAAAGTCGGCGCATTATTAAAACACCGCGTCTAGAAATAAAAAAAAATCAATGATCCCAAAATAGTGGTACTTACACAAAGGATATCAGCTACTTGCGTACTAACTAGGATAAACTATTCCCCAGTACAAAACACTTTTCCCACAAAAAATACTCATGCCAATACATAAAACATACCTGAAAAGAACTGATATGTACGGCTAACAAAAATATTGTGAGCATTATATCATTTAACCCATACCTTGAACCAAAGACAACAACAGGTTTCTCACCAAATAAAAGGGTCTTCTCATCCTTAACTTTGAGTTCATGATGCTTCCAGGAATCATGGACACTGTCATACTTGAACATATATGTCTACGACAAATAATAAACAGCAAACAATAATCAGTTTCACTTTCGCAAAAGCAAACAAGGAAGATCAATCTTAGTTGTTAACTTGCAAAACTAACATCAACTTGTAAGCATACACAGTCAATTTCCAATTGACTGAGATTTGACCAGAACACAATCGTTAAAATTAATGTCTATTATAATCATTCAATCTTGCATTCAAGTTCCGATCCAGCCTTATAACAACGATAACCGTCTATAAGTAACTTGCAAGTTAAAGATAATTTTAACAGTTAGAGTAAACTTGTGTTCAAAGACTTTCAAGTGACAAGGCAATTTATTAGTTTCTACTAAAGTTCCATTATGCAGTTTTATAAGTAAAAATGAAAATCATCCACTCTAGAACATATAAAAACTTACAATAACTATATAGTAACACTGTCATGAGCCTGTCGTACCCGGGCATAGCGCGCATACAAACAACTTAATTTCGATAACTTGTCTATAAAATAAAGGAGATAAATCTATAACAAGCACCAAGCACCAAATCAAAATATTTAAAACCTAATTATATCTGTAATAAAATAATAGATCAGCATTATAACGAGCAAAATTAGATAAACAACACTAAATCAAATCACAAATCACAACTAAAGTAAAAAAATGAGTATTAAAGTTAAAAAATACAATGTAATCAATAGAGATGAAAGGATCGTTAACTTTACACAATTTACAAAAATAAAAAAACCAAACAAAAATATAAATGAACAACCAAAAACACCCAAATTACCTAAAGCTTTAAATCTTTTTCTCAGATTAGATCCTGTATACAACAAGAAGAAAAGTATTAGCAACAAGTTTAGACACTAAATTAATAAAAAAATAAGGGTTTCAGATTAGAAAAAAATCCCAATTTACAAAATTAGGGTTTTGAATTCAAAAATCCTCAACTTTTAAAACCGGTCTTCATGCAGAGAAGACCAGTTCGATTCAAATAGATACAACACTTACCGAAGTAGAGAGGTTAACTGAAAGAGGCTTAACGGATAGATTGAGAGCGAAGAGAGGTTTAGAGAGAGAGGTTCGAGAGAGAGAGGTTCGAGAGATTGTGATGGTGAGATGATGTCCGGAGTTCAGAGAGATTGTGAGGGGAGAGAGGTTCGATCGAGAGAGAGAGGTTCGAGAGAGAGAGGTTTGATTTTGTGTCTGAAGATTGATTTGGGGGAACCAAAATTTGGTTAAGGGGGGAGAATTTTGGGATTATGGGGGAATTTAAAATTAAAACTGAATGAAAATTTGACTAAGGGGGGAAAGAAAAGGTGGGCGCGAAATTATTTTTTTTTGGTGAATTTTAGACATCGGTTTAATTATAACCGATGTCTACAAAGAACAAAGACAACACAAAAACACGGGGTGATGTCAATACTTCTTTTAACATCAGTGGCAAAGTTAACCGATGTCTAATGTGTGATGTCTATTGACATTATTCTTGTAGTGTGTGAAAGAAATTGGAGCCCTTTTTAAGGGGGTAAGTAATCATTTATATAAGTTTTACTTGTGCAATAATCATTATTGATTATTAATGTTGTATATTTTATACTCTTATAATATTACACTTGATCTTTTTTGTAGGGCCATATAAAAAAAGGGAATAGATTGGATGCTCAGAGATTGAATAATATGGCCTACATACAATTTCATACAAACTTGCAAATAAGAAATCAAGTAAACCTCAAGGATGGATTTTGAAAGGCGAGGATGATGAAGAGCTATGATGATTTAACAATAACATTAGAAGATGATAGTTTAGTGCCACGGGTAGTAAAAGGACATTAGATAATTGCATAAAGAAGATTTTGAGTCTATAGCTAAAGACGATGATGATGTTTTCATTGAAGAAGAGAATATTAATTTGATGAATGGTAAATTGGAAGTATGGAAGCACCAGTGGTCACTGGTCAACATTTTCTTCTTTTTTGTAATGTATGATCACTGGTCAATGAACAGTGATTACAGATTAAAAAAATATGACCAAATGTTAGAACTTATTTTTGATTAAACTATAGAAAATTATCAAGCAAATGATTTATTTAACTTTAATATGGCTAGTAATATAACAAAAAAGGATATTTTTTACATAAATTTCAACTTTTAGCACATTTATAATAAAATTTAAAGGAAATATATTTAATATATAAAAAATAATTTCAAAAATCATATACGAGTTGCAACCCGAGTACTCATTCCGAATTGTCCCGAGTTCTGCTTTTTACAATCTTGATAAAAAATGTTAAAGAGCTTTTGTTAGTTTAACCATAGTAAGGTATATTGTATTTGTACTATAAATAATATGATCACACGTATCTACATAGACAGTTAATTTATAACAATATAATTTTGGATAAAAGATGAAGAAAAGGAATTTTATCTGCTTCTTCTTGAAATAAATAATGGAATAGGACATCCAAGGAATTTTATTCGGTAGATAATGATTAAAAAAAATTAGGTTTCAAATTACATTGCCATGTCTTAATTTTACATGTTAAAGAGTAATGAATTTGAACATATTTGCTAGAGACAAACTATTACTGAGTGAGATACATGTCAAATTTTTTTCTTCCACAAAGGAGATATACGATTGTAACTGCAATAACTTCTTACAGAGTTTGATGATTATGCAAACTTCTTCCAAGAGTATTATGTTAGTCGATGGAAAATGAAACGTACTTTGAGAAATGAAAATAGTTAAGAGTTGGTCATGAAAGTAGTCCATTTTATTTTGGGTCGTGCTTGCTACTTGGTACATTGGAGAGTATAAATCATTAGCTATAAAAATCAAAATAGCAAGAAGTTTGTAATGAGAAGGCACCAAAGTACAGAAAAATTCGCTAATAATTCCGAATTCATATTAAGTGTACACATGAGAGGTTACTACTTATATACATGTTTCAATTAGTGGTAAATGAATACTTAATTGGAGATGTTGATGATTGTGGTGTTTAACTACTAGTGAACATAAACAATGAAGAAAGAATGCTTTGATGTAGAGAAAATAAAGATATTTTAAAGTTTCACTTAGAAAACTAAAGGTCTTGGCTATAATCTCAAGACCTATACACAAAGAGTGTGCGTCGCAAGACTTTTACTTAACATCTTACGGCTTTCACAAGGGGAAACTCAAGGCCTTTATCCATATCTCAAGGACATGAAATCTGAATGGAAACATAATTTTGACGACTTTCAGTTGGGCTTGTAACACTTGCATACACCTTATAAATCACTTATAATAGCCCATTTAGATATATACATAACTATGAGGGTTTTATCATATTTTGTGTATACAAGAGATAGCGAAGCTTGATGAGAGATTTTAGTAAGGATTGAACGGATTCTATCCAAATCTCAGAAGATTCTTCAAGTTGTATTTTATTTACTCTAAATATTTGCAACTTCAAACGCCTTCTCAAACATAACCCCAACTTTAAATCGTAGACTTGTACCCATATTTCTGTAGTATTCAATGTTAAAGTCGTGATATTCTTATCTTGTTGGAGTCATTCATTTATTAAATGGATGTTGTCAAACGTCGATGGAGACTATCGATATTAATGCAACTTCAAGCTTGATGTTAATGGAGATCATTCGATAGTTCTCTGAATGTTTAATTGATAGTAGAATTGAAATAAATATCAATGTACCAGTTAACGTCCACTTCCCTATGAACCATAACATTTCTGGGCCGCCAGAGTGCTGCCATCACGTTCGTTACAACTTCAGAATCCGTGAGCCTTTGAAAAATAAGCCTGCCAACCAAACACGATCGCGGATCCACTTAGTCATGTAGTTCCATTTGTTTATGAAATACCACACCCTTCTCCCCTCTTCCCTAGATGTGGAACTCATTCCACCGCCCACTCAATTCATTGATGCTTGGATTGTCATATGACATGACTAGGAAATGACAGACTAGATTCGTGAACTTGAACCTCTCAAATAACCAAAAATGTCCATAGACAAGACATCATGAGTTTGAATTTTTAGTGATATATAATATGATATTATTTCAATAAATTTGAGACTTTTCTGATTTAATTGGTGTAGGGTTTTAAAATTTTAAAATATGAAACCAAAAAGTGATTTGACCTGAATAAGGAATCTCATTTTTGTCTAAAAATAATTTTATTTTTTGCAAAATGTCAAATGTGACTATGTACATGTAATTTAGTGTTTCATTTTTTTAAATTGCCAATTCGATATAAAATCATCAATGATTTAAAGTATAAACATTAATACCTTGAGTATTTTTATTTAAAATATATCCAATTCATATGTAGATATTTTTGTATTATTAAAAACAAAATGTACAAATTACATCTTCTAGTTATGAAAATAATCTTCTCTTTGGTAAGGCTAAATATTTAAATTATATCATCACAATAAAAGTGATAAATTATTGCAATAGTTAGAATACGAACTATTTATTATTTTTACATAATTTTTATCTATTATAACCATAAGCTTAATATGAGATATGAAATTAAAAATTTTAGAATGAAGAATCCGTGCATTACACAGCTAAGAAAGTATCAATAAATATGTATAATTTAGGAATTTGATAACTTTTTGATTACATGTTCAAGAAATAAAAAAGGACCGTGGACAATTTACATTCCTTACACTGAATGTATTTGATTTCACTGAGAGACACATTTTGACTAACACAAACATGGTGCCCAACACACATGTAATTGTGTCTCCTATACAGAGGCCTACCATTGATGTGTAGAATATTGGTTACAGAAAATTTAACCAATTTTAATGAATGCAAAAGAAACTCCAACTTTGATAAGAAAATCTGAGAACCAAGTAACGACATAAGATGAACGTAAGCTTCTTCTAGGTTTCCAACACCATATGCCAATTGAAACAAAGGGTTAAATAACTGTGACATGCCGTGTCCTAAGTTCCCCGTCTGTTGAATAATGGGAAAACCCTCATTGAAAGGAACTTCTTGGATCCATAGTTGTCTGCTTACGATGTAAAACACTCCATCTGGGACACCCATAATATTCAGGTGAGTCATCAGAGTTAAAAACCTATCATCCCAATTGACTAAATCAAAGAAACAGGAGAAATCTACTTCATGGAGGACCAATAAAAATGTTTGAGGGCACATTTCAGTTTGCAGGATTTCAATAACATTTATCATACTATTGAAATCGAGACCACTAATGATAGCACTCAAAAGACAAACAGGTAGTAAGTGAAAAATAGCCATTTTCTTTTGAGGTTACTTGTGTGCTTCAAAGAGAGGTAGTGTCTCTCAATAAACAAAATTAGGGTTTGAGTGGTGGTCCTAATGTGTGTGTTTCTAAATTTTTTAATTCCAGTATATATAAGATCATACTTAAATTCTATCTATATAAATTCAAAGAATAAAATCACATATTTATGAAGATCACTTAAATTTCTATAAATTTAAAGAATCTTATATTGTACAATTTATTATTATTTAGATATTTTCCATATTAATGGTTGTTGAAATCTTAATTCACTACACAATATAAGATTTTAGGAAATTATCAAAATCCTGATTAATACACTTGAATTTTAATTTTTAAATTTTGAAATTTAATTTGAATATTCAATATTTTTACTAATTATGATACTTTAATCTTTTGTCAAAGTATTCGCTAGTTATTTTTTTCAAACAATTCAAAAATTGTTATCCATGCCCAACAAGGGAAGAACCTACCAACTTACCTTAAAAAGATAAAAGCTAGAGGTTTTAGTTCAACATACGTGTATATCATATATTATCATTAATATTATACATGTAAAATGTTAATTTTTTATCGTCACCAATGTGTAATAACACTAAAATGGTTAGAAGAGCTGATGTGATTATTATGCTCTAAAAGGGTTTGGGATATTAAGTATCTAAATATCATTATAGTAGTCTTCATGCAATTATATGCATTAACTAGATACCGTGCTTCAAAATACTAGAGTTTTTATTTTAATTTCATTCCTGAATATTTCAATTCTGTTTTGGAATATTCCAATATTTATTTTAGTGATTCTAAAAATTATTCGTTCTACATATCTGTCTAGAATATCTGAATCAAGCGATTCTTAAAGTTTGCAAAATTATTTTATTTGGACCATATAGGGTATACCGAGTTAATCAGCTGCTAGAGCCATATCATTGCGATATTAGTGACATGACACTTCCGTGACAGTGTGATTTGGGTAACGACTAGCCCACCACAGGCCCCAAAAGATCATGATTTGTTGGTGCACATAGTAGTAGTACTTTGCTTTAAAAACTGAACAGAAGTCCCAAATCTCCTCGATGTGGGACTGGGGTGTTACATTTACGGTGACATTGTATATGCCATACACGTCATCCATTTTGTTGGCACGCATTAGGTAGCCTATGATATGTGTGTATTTATATCTTTTCTGATCTCGTTATGAAATATCCTAGCCCCTCGTTATTTTATCCATACTTTATTTTAATATTATTATTTTATTATAAACTATGAAATATTCATTTTAAATTTTCCGTTTTACAAATAGTGTTCCAAATCCGTACAAGGCGTTCGACTCAAACAGTAAATTTTTTCTAACGGCTGCTTAGGGGGATTTAGGAATGTGTGATTAAGAGCTACCCCATTTCATTGATTAGAATTTTGGACTTCATAATTATCTAGACTTAATTATTTATTTAGAGATTTCACCATTTATATTATTGGTTTAGAAAATTTGAAGATTTAATATTATTTTAAATATTTTTAGAGTGTTTAATTATTATTTAGAAATATATTATTTATATGTTTGCAGGTTTATGGATTATAAGTAATACTTTTTTTTATTTTAAAGAAGGGGGTGTTACAGAGATTTGTAGAACCCGTATATAGGTTTAGGGATATTAAGTATCTAAAGATCATTATAGTAGTCTTCATGCAATTATATAAATTTACTAGACACAAAAGACAAAACAAATATAGTAATCTATAAGAGGAAAAATAATAGAGTAATATATATGAAATATTTTATGGTATCATTATTAGGTTCATGATTTCTAGAATTGTCTTTGGAGGAGAAAAATACTTAATTTTCAATGTGAGAGTCTTGATAGCCACACAAGCTAGAACAATTATGATAATGGATAACTGATTAGTACACTTCACCATATTTCAAAATTTATAGTTAAGTGACTTTTGAATTTTTTGGCCCGACCAAATTAATGTACAATCATCCATAGCGAAAAATCAAGATTGATAAATCTCTTTAAAAGGATAAGGGAAAATAAAGTTATATTATTATCCTATAGCTAACTTAAAAAAATGGCATCCTCTTAGTAAATTCATTTCTATATATTCAAGATAGTACAATAACAACATTTATGTACTCTTTACATATGACTTGGTGAGTACATAAGAGAATTAAAGAGATATCTTTGTGTGTAGTTTCATAAATATACGATGAAGTGTTCAGTAATGTTCAATGAAGGAATCTTATTTTATATAATTCTGTTATAGTTTATAGACATGACCGAAGTATTATTATTATTATTTTTAAATCTGACCTAAGAATTAGATTGAGATGTAAGGTATTTATTTTATCAAGAATAAAAGCTAGCGAATATACGAAGTTATACTATTGGTATCATTTGCACTTCTATTAAAAATATAGACAAAGTGACCTCGCCGAATTTATAATAATGGTAGCATTTGCATTTCTATTGATAATATATGGTGTTCTTATATATATGTTAACTGAAGTGCAATAAAATATATAAAAACAGTGTTGTAAAAATTATCAACTCGGCCTAGTGACTCGGGTAGAAAATTGATTATACTAAAACTCGGTCAAAACTCAGTTCGACTCCGAGTAATTTGAGTCAAGACTCTTACTCTGGCTGAACGCTAGAAATGTTAATCAGTGCTTCTTCTGTAATCTATACACTCTTTACTTTACTCGTTATTTTCTTCTTTAATCTCTTTTTTTAAAAATTAAAAATCAAATATTTAATATCTTGATTCATGATTGAAGCCCTCACCAAATCAAAGATTCAATATTTTAATTGGAATTTGAAAATATATAATTTAATATCTCCTCGTAATATGAATTCCTTAGTTGGTACTAGTGTTGCATTTGTAACTTTGAATTTTGATGTTTATGACTGTATTTGTATTGGACCTTTTAATATATGATTTAGGTTTTTGTTATATGTGTTATTTATTGCTCTTATTCTATTTTTTTTGTTTGTGATATACTATATATAATGGAAACACTTACAAATGTTAGTTCACCCGTAGCAACAAATTCAGTGTCTATAAAAACTATAGATGCAACAAATTCTAGTGGCAATGTTATTGATGTTGTCGGGGTATCTGGAACAATGGTCCCTGATAAAACAAATAAAGGAAGGTGTAATTTTTGTGGTAGTGAATTTTATAAAGGTATTAATCTATTGAAATAACATATTGCTGGTATTAGAGAAAATATGGAATCTTGCAATGAAAATATACTTTTGGACTGATATATACAAGACAACTTTAGATGTGACCAAAAGAAAAAAAGGGAATATAAAGAAGCATATTCAAGAATTAAGAGATGAAGTCATAGGATATGATGTAGAGATAATTGATGTGGAAGCTATTGCAAAAAACCATATTTACTCGGACCTTTGGATGAATCGGAACTTTGGATGAATATTTAAGACTAATAGGGTCTAAAGATTTGACTATTGCATTGCATAAAGTGAAGAAACAACATAATATTAGTGATGCAATGTTCAAGGAAAGAACCGGTGTACTTAGCTCGTTGGGTGTAGAAATCCGGTGTACCATTTAATACCACTAATAATTATGGATTTCCTATATTTGTAGAGGGTGTTTGTAGAATTGGCCCGCAATACATGTCACCTAGTAAATATCAGTTAAGGAAGGCCTTATGAAATAATATGAACATGAAGTGTGAATTGTAAACTTTGCACTAGCTTTATATTATCTATTGAAAGTTCAAGTTAATTACACACATGAAGATATATATTTGAATATGTGGATAAGTCTATCAATGAAATTGGAGCAAAAACCACTATTCAAGTAGTTACACACAACGATACAAATAACATGTCTACTGCCAAACTAATAGAGGCAAAAAAAAACCTATCATATTTTGGATATCTTGTACAACTCATACTTTGAATCTTATTCTCGAACGAGTATGTATTTATCACTATACTTTTAGACTATTACATGTTTTATGAGCAAATTTTGCTGCAACATTTTAAATTGTTTCAGGTTATGACATATATTAGTTTTTTACATTTTTTGCGTACACTATTAAACAGTTTCTGGTACAATTTTTAAACAGTTTGTATATGTTTGCTGCAGTTTTTTAGATTTTTCAGCAGATTTTAAATATATTTATACAACAGTTTTTAGTAGATTTTAACTGTTTTCTGCTACTATTTTTAGCAGATTTTTACATGTTTATGCTGGAATTTTTTGTTATTTTAGCAGGGTTTAAATGTATTTATGCAGCAATTTTTCGGTAGATTTTAACAGCTTTCTCTTGCTGTTTTCAGCATATTTTTACATGTAGATGCTCTAAATATTTATTTTTAGCAGACATTATAGATATTACATGAACAAATATTTTTTTTCTCTTATTCTTCGGGTAGAACTCAAAATTTTAAGGAATAATTGAAGGAACAAATGCACTCACCATTTTTATTTATGCAGATCACAAGACGTATGCTTTAATGAGAAAATGTACCTTTACAGTATTTTTTTGAAATTTTGTTAGTTGCTTGCTGGACTAATTACGGATATAAAATACCATATTTACAAATGATGGCACTGAGCATAACATTTTTAACTTCAAGTTCATCAGGATGTCACTACAAGAAAAAAGTCCATAGGCATCACTTTTTGGACGATGTCTATGCTATTTCCCAACCGATGTTGATGTCGGTGATGTCTATTCTAGAAATCGGTGAATACCCGATGTCTATAATCGATTAGACATCGATTTTAATTAAAAACAAATGTCTATGTGTTGATTATTTACATAAAATGCTATAAATAAATTATTTAGTAACTAAATTACACCAAATTAAACATGTTAAACATATCATGAGCTATATTTTTGGAGAGATATGTTAGTGTAAGACTTTACTTATTTGTTGTGACGACTGAGAATTTGGTGACGTAATTAAGTGAATAAAGTATGCTTTATGTGACGTGATTATAATTATGTGACTAAGTGCTGATTAATTGTCTTTTCTGCATATTAGTATATAGGAGCGTAAATAAAAACGTTCCAATTTAAAGAGTCAGCTTAGGAGTTAAGCTGTGTCGTCGAGCCGTCAGGTAGAACGGAACCCATCCCAATAAGGAGTTAAATAATATAAAATGTGAATTATGTGTGATTGAATGAAATGAATGTGAAAATAAAGTGTATCGTCCTAAGTGACGTGTCGATCAATAATGATAATGAGAAGCGTAATTGAAACTCTGAGCGTCGGGCCGTCAGGCTGAACGTGACCCGGTACGCGTAGAAAAAGGATAAAGATTAAAGAAGAATAAATTCTGTGATCAGACCTGAGTCGTTATGTGATTGTATATGTGTGATTGCTTGTCTATGTGCATGACTATGTGCTCTGTGACATTTTTATGAATTTAATGGAATTATGTGATTTGAATAAAGGTTTATTTAACCTTCGCGCATTTTTATAAAATTATCTAAGTAAGATAAAAACATGGGAATTATTTTGTTATCTTCGTAATAATCCTGTAGACTTTCTAAAAATGATGGACGGATTTATTTGGTGATCGTTGCATTTTAAATTGACTTTTATATGGAAAAGTTTTATTATTAGCACAAACTTGTAAAAATCATATAAAATCAACCGTTCGCTCGAAAATCTATTATGAGTAATGGTTGGAAAGCTAATTTTGAGATCTACGTGGTAAAGATTTTTATTCAAAACAAATTCATCTTTCCGAGAGAAGTATTTGCAGATCAACTCTATTTTCTTTTAAGATTAAAAAGAGAATCAAAACATAGAATAACTTAATTACTATATTACCCTCCCTTGGTAATATAAAACCACCCCACCCCACCCCACCTCCTTCTTATTTCTTTTTTATTTCGAGCCCTCCCTTCTTTCTCTCTTTTCTCTCATTTCTTCCTCTCTCTCTCTCTCTCGGATTTTCTCTCTCGGTACACTCTCTCTTCACTCTCTCTCACTTGTTCTTCATTCATTTTCGGGTAGAGAACCATGATTGTGTGAGAAATAGAGATATCTACTTGTATTCATCCATGCATGTAGCTATTTTTCAAGTTCTTGAGAAAATCAAAGTTGGGTTTGGTGGTTTTTGAGTTCGGTTTTCATGAAACAAAAGGGTTGTGTTTTGAATGAGGATATGTGTTTGCATGTGTGCTTTACTTGTGAAAATGGTGGGTTGATGATTGGAAACCCCCGAATGGGGGTGCCACCGAGATGGCCACCGCCACCGGTGATGAACTTCGGTGAACCGGTGGTGAGCTATGATGTTAAAAACTGAGCTCTAGAATCTGTAAATCAAATATTTGTGTTTGCATATGGTATTTTGATAAAAAGGCCGAATGATTTTGTGGATTATAAGTTGATAGATTGATTCTTGTTGGCTGTAATGATAACTTAGTTTGATGTTAAGAGATTAGTAGGATTAAAGATGCAAAAGTTTAGAAGTTGAGTTTACATGTGTGTTTTCTTGAGGAAGGCTGAATGGCCCTTGCCATTTTTAGAAAACCAAGTTGATTTTTGCTAAAATGAATGAGTTGTTGATTTGATATATGATTATGGGTTGATTTGTGAATTAAGGATTAAGAAGATCATTTGCATGTGTTGTTTTTTTTGAAAAAACCGAATGGATCTTGGTTTTAAAAGATCAAAAATGATTTTTAGTAATGATCATGACTCGTTAATGTTTATTCTTGGAAATTAGTAAAGATTGGGTGATAAAATTTCTTAATGTTTGCATGTATCAAAAAGGGCTAAGTTCTTTTGTGAATTAAGTATGCTAACTAAGATTCTATGATAATTGGACTTGTACATTTGTTTAGATGCGAAATTTGGGAATGCATGGTGAAGGTTATGGTTCGACCTTGCGTTAATAAAAAAAAGAAATTGATTTTTGTGACTTGATTTTGGTATGATTAAGGTTTAACTAGAAAGTAATAAGATTGCATGTTGACTTAAAAGAGGAGTTATTGATGCATGTTTTGGTTTGATTATGTTTGTGGTTAAGGCCGAATAGGCCAAAGAAATTCCAAGTCAAAATATGATTTTTGGTAGATGATAGAATGATTGAGTGTTTATGTGTGGAAAATCTTTGAATTTTGCTTGTTGGATTATGTTTTTGGTTCGAATTATGGATAAAAGAAAAGGGAATTGAGTTAATTAAGGTTAAAAGCTATAAGTAATAGTCGTGCATATCATTGTATGTTTGTACGAGTTATAAATATTTGATCTGGGAAAATAGTCAAGATTAGCGAGCATATGCAAAGTGATATAAGGCTATGAGTAAAGAATGTGCTATGTGCTTATGTGTATAAGCTATATTCATATACCCGAGTCAAGGATATAATTGAGTTATCGTATTGAGTGATCGTTCTGGGAACGAGAGTTGAGAAACTGATTAAGGTTTTGGTTTTATTGTAGATTCGGAGCGTGAGGGCATTCAGGCTAGGAAAGGAAAGGATATACTAGGTGGCAGTAGTTCAACCTTCAGGAAAGCAAATTTAGGCAAGTAACTCTGATTACTTGTGTGAATGATTATAAAGAGAATGTTGTTCATACCATGTAGAGTATTGAATTGTTTAACTTGTGAAACCCTGATATTGATTTGAGATACCTTGCCTTTGATCTTGATAAACTGTTATTGATAAGCTTACTGATTCAACCCTTTGATAATCTGTCCTTTTGTTCAAGTTATTTATTAAGCCATGAATCGTATTGAACCCTATGATTATCCTTGTGAACCCTGTTTAATGATACTTTATTTCCTGATCACCCTATTGATCCCTAGACAGATGTTGATTCTTTTAACTTAAAGGCCTTGTTATCCTTGATTCAGAATTCTTAAGAATTGTTCCTTGTTTATCCTTGAATCACTCCCTGAACTTGTTTTTCTTAAAATCTGACTTAAGAATTGAGTTTTGACTCGAGAGAGTCTGAATGATTTCATATCTTGGTAATGATAAAAATGGATTTTTGAAAACCTATTTGTTTTTTTTTCCAACTCAAGGTTTTCCAATGAATTCCTGATGGATTGGATTGGGACGTAAGAGGCTAGTTGGACTAGTCCAGTCATGGTAAGAGGCTAGCGGGGCCAGTCCAACTTAAGGCTGAAATTATGCCGACTTGGAACCTTAAAGACCGGATGGAGGTCGGTACAGGCTGATCACCCGTATTATAATGAAATGGAAAGATAAAGTGATCCAATCAAGGGTTTCTAAATGATTATTTAAAAGCGAACTGAAACTTTCTGTTCAGTAAATTGATTCTTGAAAATGTAATGGTTTATATTGTTTTGAAAAGAGTTGATTATGTTAATGTGAAGCTTAAAGCTCGAGAACCCTGATTCTTAAATCTATTGATCATATGATTGATTCCGTATAATGAAATACTGTTGCTTTCCTCTTTTGAAAGATCTATCCTGATCCTTTAATGATTTGTGATGAATGTTGGCTTCATCCTACGTTGAGCCTTGTTCCTTAAAAGCTCCGTATTGTTCCTTCAAACCCTTTCCTTAACCCAAAAGCTGGAAATCTGCCACCTAGAACAAATAAAGTAGAATGCCCTGAGTTTGGTAAAGTATATTGTAATTTGATATCGTAGAACTGCTTTACAGGTACTCGCTGAGTTTTATACTCATATGTTTTGTTTTAATCTAACCATGGCAGTTAAGCAAGAAGATGGCCAGGCTTAGGCGCACTGCTCGTAAGAGCGTACCTGGTGGTCCCTATCGTGTTGAGGGCTTCCGGTTGCCAGAGCAGGTAGTGGTATTTTTGAGTGAGCTCGCGCCTAGAAGGAATTTAAAGATACAATGGGTTATCTGTCGGTTCCCAGCCGGAATTGATATTGTTTATTTAATAATATTTTGGGGTTGTAAGTTATATTTTATGATTGGTAGTTGTAATCTTGTCTCATATTTATCCTGTTGATCCTGTTAGTAGTTAATCAGGGTTTATGCTTATTTAATTATTAGGTTAAAGGTGTGTGGAGTCCTCATTTCCTAACCCCGAGATTGAGGGCGTCACATTTGTAGCAATCAACAGTTGAATATGTATTAGGTTTCCTTATTCATGTATATCTTAATAATTAGATGATTGTGTAACTGTACAGTATATAAGCATAGATAAGGTTAACATTATATGTGTCAAATATTGATATATCATTCATGCAACCAAGCAGCTCTCGAAAATATCTGTTCATCCTTTGAGAGAGTTTTATAAACAATTTTTTAGTCATTAATATAAAGACTGTTCTTCATCTTTGAGATTTAATTTCAATTTGATTGTTAGTACACTATATTCACCCCCACTATAGTATACTGAAAGGCTTAATAATTGGTATCAGAGCTTGTTGTTGATACAAAACAGATTAAGATCCAATAAAACAATAAAACATGGTAGAAAAGAAACTTAACAAACATACAACCAGCACTAGTCACAAATCAAATCAATAACAATATGAGCATATATAAAACCATCAGAGTTCCCATTCTGAAAGTGAATTACATCCTATTGGTAAAGTAAAGATGGCTATGTGTCCCACAAGCTACATATATGAATATCTGATAAGGATTTATGATGGTCTTACAAGCCTGAGAAACTGAATGTTTCTGTTGCGGGGTGAGCCTAAAAGATGTGATAAAGAAGAGAATGACTACACTGCTTGAAGATCTAGCATCGATCATGAAAGATTCCAAGGACAGACATCTCTTGCATAGCAGTTTTGGATAGTGTTATATCCAATAGACTCATTGGATGTAAAACTACCAAGGAGATATGGGATACTTGGAGGTTAAGTATCAAGGCTCAATTGCTATGAAGAAAAATAGGAAAACTATACTCACACAGAGTATGAGCATTTTGACTCAAAAGATGATGAGATACTGACTGAGATCTATGAGAGGTTTCAGAAATTATTGAATGATATGTCACTTGTAGACAAAGAGTATGATGCAGAAGACTCAAATAAGAAGTTTCTTCTTGCACTCCCCAAAAAGTGGGACTTGAAGGTCAAGTCCATAAGAGACAACTATGATCTTGAATATACACCCCTGGATGAGATCTATGGAATGCTGAAAATTCATGAACTGGAGATGGAGCAAAAGAGAAAAAGAAAGGGTCAAGATCTAAGGGAAAGGTTTTTAAGAAATAGTCATTCAAGATGGAAATGCTATGATTGCAAAGTTTGATACCGAGTCATCAAATATATACTGATGATGAATCGAACCTGATATCTCTACCGACTCTTAAAGTGATCATTGTGATGATGGGAAGATCTTGCAGATGGCTGCTTTAATGGTTAAAATCTTTAAGAGGATGGCTTATAAGGACTTCAAGAAAGGAAAGAGGTTTTCCAGGAAAGGCTCTAGTGCTTCAAACACTGATAAGAAGAACTACATAAAATATGATGATTAAGAGCCCAAATCTGGAAAAGTTGACTCCAAGATCAAGTGTTACAACTGTGATGGAGTTGGAAATTTTGCAGTTGAATGCAGAAAGCTAAAAGCTAAACGAAGCAAGCCTTGATCACAAAGAAGAAGAACTAGGATGATGCTTCAGAATTTGATGAGGGTGTTAACTATGCTCTCATAGAAAATGCTGAAAGTGAATCTGAGGCTCTCGAGACCAATATACCTCAAACAACTCTATCTTTTGATACTGATGATATCCATGAGTTAAGATTATTTCTTAAAAGCTTGCATGTTAGTTATAGGGAACAAACCCTTGAAAGTGCTAGGATCAGAATTGAGAATTCAGACTTAAAGAAAAGAGATGATTTCCTAGAAGCTGAGTTAATTTTCATGCTAGAAATTCAAAAATAAAGAGATGATGTTGTTTATGTTAAAGATAAATTGTTAGAAAAACATGCTTATCTTGAGAATGAGTTAGTTAAAGAAAGGGAAATAATCAAACTCTGGACTAATTCAGGAAAAAAAACTTATAGAATAATTTAAAGTGGCTATTGGGGGTCAGAATTAGGTAATCTAGATAAACCTAGTAGTGAAGATGTTAAAGAAAGCGGGTATGCGAATCTTAAACTAGTAAATACTGATAAACAGTTAAAAAGAAGAAGACTAAGTTAAAACCTGTTAAGTTTGACTTAAATACTGATGGACTTAAATTAGTAAGTCAGACGAGTTCAAAATCAGCATTTAAGCCAAATTTAAAATCTGATAGTTATAAACTGAAATCCTCCTTGGATAAAATTAAAATTATTTTTGTATTTGTATCTCCTTATATTAAGAATGTTAACATAAACTGTAATATGAAGACTTCTGCTACAAATGTTAATTAATTTAATATGGTCAAAGGATCCAAAAAAGGCCGGGTCCTTCAAAATTCTAACTAATGGTTTATCTAATTATAGGGTAACAGGAAAATACTCTAGTCAGTGGATGCTCAAGGCATATGACTGGAAATAAAGCCCTACCACTAGAGTTTAAGTGGCAATGTTATCATGTGAATTTTAATGATGAGCATTTTGAAATTATCAGCAATTAAAGTGGCAATGTTGCAATAATTGGTTACAGACATGGTAACTTATATGAAACCAGGGTTTCCACAAATAGTGATGGGTCTATAATTTGTTTGTTATGTAGAGAAACTGTGGAAGGCAACTGAAATTGGAATAGAAGACATTCTCAACTGAACTTCAACAATATTAATGAACCTGTGAAGAAAGATCTTGTAAGAGGATTGCCCAATTCAGTTTTATTTCTGATGGACTGTGTGATTCATGCAAGAAGACCAAGCTAAGGAAATCATCAGTTAAGAGTAAGACTAAATTCTCAATTCTTGAACCATTTCACTTATTATATATTGATTTTTCTAGTCTAGTTAATGTAATTTATATAGCCAAGAAGAGGTATGCACTTGTCATTGTTGATGAGTACACCAGATACACATAGGTTTTTTTCTGCACACAAAGGATAAGACACAATCCATTCTTCTTGTTCATATGAAGCAACTGGAAAAAGTATCAACACATATTATGAAAATAATTTGAAGTGATAATGGAACTGAATTCAAGAACAACACTATGGAAGAATTCTGTAAACAAAAGGAAATCAAAAAAAATTTCTTCCCCTTGAACTCCACAACAAAATGGAGTTGTAGAAATGAAGAACATAACTCTTATAGAAGCCGCAAGGACCATGCTTGAGGAAGCAAAATTACCAACCTACGTTTGGGCTAAGGCTGTGCAAATTGCATGCTTTACACAGAATGTTACTATGACAAAAAAGAAGGGAAATACACCATTTGAGATGGTAAAGGGAAAGAAGCAAAATTTTAAGTACTTTCATACTTTTGGTTGGAAATGCTTTGTTCTCAAAACTCATCCTGAACAACTTACAAAGTTTGACCTAAAATGATGAATGTATTTTTGTTGGATATCCACTATCAACAAAAGTCTTCAGAGTTTATAATCTGTGAACAAGAGTAGTCATAGAATATATTCATATATCTTTTGATGATAAGAAGATCATAGGTCTAAAAGATGTAGATGATCATGAACAACTGAGATTTGAAAATAAAGTACCATATGCTGAATAGTTAAATCCTGATATAATCTCAAACATTAATACACATTTATACTGAAAATCCTGATATCACACTAAACTCCGATGAACCACTTGTACCAGTGGTAACTCCACAAATACTGAATCACATGTTGAGGAGGATCAACATGACCAATATCAGGAGTCAAGTTCAAGTGATACAGGCGAAGACACATCATGAGACACTTCATCAGACTCTAATTTCTCAAATACTGATGACAAATCCTGATAATTCCAAAAACACTGATTTAGGAGGAGTTTTAGAAATAACAATGATACACACCAAGATGGTAATAGAGACTTCATGGATCATGGGGGATGATCTTCTTTAAGAAGCCAACTTTCTTCTGCAAGAAAATTGACTAAGTCACACACTCATGACTTAATCATTGGAAATCCTGATAGTGGTGTGAAGACAAGGAAAGCCACACAAAATGAATGTCTCTATCATTCTTTTCTATCTCAAAGTGAACCAAAAAAAGTGGATGAAGCTCTTCTAGATGCTGATTGGGTCCTAACAATGCAAGATGAGCTCAATGAATTTGAAAGGAACAAAGTATGGACTCTAATGCCAAGGCCAAATAACATATAAGTGGTTAATACTAAATGGGTGTTCGAAACAAAACTAATAGTGAGTGTATCATTACAAGATATAAAGCAAGGCTATTTACAAAGGGAACTCTCAATAAGAAGGAATTGACTATGATGAGACTTTTGCTCCTGGTGCAAGACTAGAGCCCATAAGAATCTTTTTGGCCTATGCTGCTCACATGAAGTTTAAAGTGTTCCAAATAGATGTAAAAAGTGCATTTCTCAATGGTGAAATTGACGAAAAAGTTTATGTTGAACAACATTCAATATTAATTAGTCTAAAATATCCAAATCATGTCTACAGATTGGATTAAACACTCTATGAACTAAAGCAAACTTCAAGAGCCTAGTATAAAACACTTGCACAGTTTTTACTGGACAGTGGTAAGGACTTGTTATTAGTTCAGATATATGTTGATGAAATCATTTTTGGCTCTACTAATGATAAATTATCTGAGAGGTTTGCTAAGCTGATGCAGTCTAGATATTAGATGAGTATGATGGGAGAATTGAGTTATTTTCTGGGGTTACAAGTCAAGAAGAGTGAAGAAGGGATCTTCATTAGTCAATCTAAATATATAAAAAATTTGCCGAAAAGGTTTGGAATGCAAGACAGCTCAACTACTACAACTCTCATGGCCACTACAATCAAGTTAGATTTAAATACTAGTTCATCAGTTGATATAATTAACTATAGAGCTAAGTTTGGCTCACTCATATTTTTCATTGTAAATAGGCCTGATATCATGTATGCTACCTGTCTATGTGGAAAGTTCCAAGCTAATCCAAGAAAACTACATCTGATAGCTGTAAAAAGAATTTCCAAATATCTCAAAGGAACCATGAATCTTGGTTTGTGGTATCCTAGTGATTCAGACTTTAAGCTAATAAGATATTTAGATGCTGATTTTACAGGATACAAAATAGACAGTGTTAGGTCCACTAGGTACATACTGGGGAGGGGTGAATATATGTTCTTCATTTTAAAACTAAAATGCAACGGAAAATGAAACTTTAAAATAAAATAAAAAACACAAGAGATTTCACGAAATAATTCTTATATAAAGAAATTAAACCACAAAGGTTTTCTTAGACTTTGGAATATATATTCAATGTTACAAAAAGAAAGATCCAATACAAATTTGTAAGCTATCAAAATAATGGAATCTTTCTATCACTCTAAAAACCTACAGCTCTTATCAAATGATAATCAAAAAAATCAAAGAAACTATAAATGATGAGTGTATCTAAATGTGTAAGACCTTAATGGTGAATAATCAATTGGGTATGAGCTCTCCTTGTCAAATTAATGTTTTTGTGTGCTGAGAATAGTTTGCAAGAGCTTCACACTATTCACCCGTCGAGAGATACAATTCTAACCTGCATCTTTTTAATTATATAGGCTGGTAGGTAGAGTACTAGCTTGGAGAGGAAGAAAGCATACATAGATTAATTATATCTAAGTATTTAAAATGACAGCAACTTCCATTTTTGTCCAACATGTGCTTTGTACTATTCCCTTGAGC